>NW_023994228.1:145000-305000 GCF_015586225.1 Lucilia sericata
AAGATAATTAAGAAAACCTGTTGTACCCGTTTTTTCCCCTTTTTACCCGTAAATGTAAAAATTTTCAAAAATCCCTGCTTAGTGGATCTACATAACCAAAACACATCTACTGTCAAAATTTCATGATTCTAGATTCAGCCGTTTGGGCTGTGCGATGATGAATCAGTCAGTCAGTAACGCTACTCTTTTATATATATAGATAGACTAGCTGCGCATACCCAGCATTGCCCGGGTTTCTTCTAAAAGTAACGAGAATATTTTTCTATCTGTAATGACTATACTTTTTTAATATATGTCAAAATTTAGCTTAAAACGATAAAATAGTTATTATATTTTTCTGCATTTTGTTCAATACTTAAAGTCAGTTTCTGGACCAAAATGTCCCTTAAAAATTTACAAATTGAAAATGAGCTTTAATTAGGAAATTTTGACTAATTTGTTGAAACATTTAGGAAACTTTTTTTTGAGAAATTATACTGAAATCAGCATTCTCAATCATTGGTAGGGAACTAAGGAAACTTTCAAATTAGTTGTTTTATTTTTCCCATGTGCAGTAGACTTAAAGAACTGTTCAGTTTAAAGTCGGTCACACTGTACTTTGAATTGTAGTGCTCCTGGTGTATAGAGGCAAAAGGCTACGGGGCATTTTATTAACTACAAAAATACGTACCATTAACCATACAAAATTTCAAGCGATTTTCTTTCTATTTGAAATAGTACAGTCAATTGAAGAAACTTTGAAACGATTGTGAAAAATTCTGCACAAAATCATGAAAAATTTGGGCTCATTAAAAGATTTAAAATTCCTTTAAAAATAACAAAATTAAGTTTTTTTCTGTCCTAAAAAATATGAAGAATCCTTGAATCTTGACAGAGAAAACAAAACAACTTTTAATTTGACAATTTTGAGTAGTTCATTAAAGAGTAAAACCACCGTTTTTGTCTCATCATTGTTTCTCAAAAATACATCCATTTATACAAAAGTACAGTGTCTCTCATAAGTATTCAAATTTATGTAAACTATGAAAAGAAACCAAATTTAATAATATATTCTGTGTGCAAAAAAAATAAATTAATTTGTTATATTGTCTAGACAGTCCTTAGGTTGGATATCACGCTTTTTAAAACTTGAAAAATTTACATTTAATTAAAATAAAATTAGCTTTTTTTAAAAAAGTTTTTTCCTGTATTTCATATTTGATCATATTATACGAAACAAAAATTTTAGAATCGAATGGTTTTTATGCTTTAAATTTTTTAAGGGGTTACTATCAACCGAAATGATATATTTTTGGTCCACAATTTTTGGGGATTTGTACCCTCTTTTTATGTAATATCATTAAAATGGCGATTTTTGGCAATACTTGTAGTATTTTCTCTTTTTTCCAGAGATAAAGCCAAAATTTAATATTGGGATTTAATAGACCCCTTGGAGTATCTAAAAATAGTATTTTTGTTACAAGAATCTGTATTTAAACGATCCAAGATATATTATTGATATCATTATTCTGTCGCTAATTCAATATATTGGAACTTAAGTCCATTTTCAAAATACTAGGGTCAAAAATTTTCGGGGAAAGTTTTCTTGAATATATTCTTTTAGATATCAGCTTTTATATATTTTAAGTTTTCAATGTATTGTGGAAGTGTACAACTCCAAAACATGCTTCGAAGAAACACCATTCAATATGGTAGAATCATTATTTTTATATACCAATGACCTCCAGGCTGCATGCCACTATATCATTATGGTGTAACTCAAAAATATCGATATCTGTTTAAACATTGATTACTATGATCAAAATAAACCCAAAATTTTGGACTTACAGTGTTATTGTAATGGGCAACATAAGCGTGAAAGTTACGAATAGTAAAAACTGAAATCTACTGTATAGGATGACGTTTTGTAAAGGCATGTTTTGGAATTGTATACCGATATAATGTATTGAAAATTTAAAATATATTAGTGCTAATATGTACATGAATGTATACTAGTCAACTTTGTAGCAAAATATCGATCCTAGTGGTACGAAAAGAGACTTAATATCCATACAATTCAATTAGAAACATAAGAACGATACCAAAAATACATCTTGGAACTTTTAAGTACAGATCCTTATAACAAAATTTATTATTTTTAGATACCTCAAGAGATCTATTAAATCCCAATTTTTTTGGACTTACAGTGTTATTGTAATGGGCAACATAAGCGTGAAAGTTACGAATAGTAAAAACTGAAATCTACTGTATAAGATGACGTTTTGTAAAGGCATGTTTTGGAATTGTATACCGATATAATGTATTGAAAATTTAAAATATATTAGTGCTAATATGTACATGAATGTATACTAGTCAACTTTGTAGCAAAATATCGATCCTAGTGGTACGAAAAGAGACTTAATATCCATACAATTCAATTAGAAACATAAGAACGATACCAAAAATACATCTTGGAACTTTTAAGTACAGATCCTTATAACAAAATTTATTATTTTTAGATACCTCAAGGGGTCTATTAAATCCCAATATTAAAGTTTGGTTTTATTTCATATTATTTATATACATATAAAAATATTATTTATAAAATGAGCAAAATCGGTTCACACCGGGAAAAGTTATGAATCAAAATTTGAAACAACCTCGAAAAAATAAGCATTTTTTACACATTCTGATGTAATTTTCTCAAAAACTGTGCAAGATAATTCCATAAAAATCACCATACATACGTTTCTACTCAAAAGCTTGATTCCTGCTGAAAATCCACAATTTCATATACCTCCCATACAAAAGTACATATTCCCGGAAAATGGGTTTTTTGTTAATAACTTCCGTCACAATGTCGAAATCTTTACAAAATTTTACAAATTAAAATCTTATGTCAATAGAATTCATTCAGAGAAAAAATTTTCTGGATCGGTCCACAATAGGACATAGCTCCTATACAAAGTCCCCTCCCGAAAATAACTTAAACGCAAATATTTCATTACTAAATTAAGATATCCATATAAAATTTGGTACAAGTATTGCTGTCACATACAGAAATATTACTGTGAAATTATTTTTCCATCGGTCCATAATTGGTCATAGCTACCATACAAAGTTCGCTCCCGAAAATCACTTAAACGCACATAACTCATTACAAAATTAAGATATCCACATAAAATTTGGTACTAGTATTGCTCATATGTACGAAAATATTACTGTGAAATTTTTTTCGATCGGTTCATAATTGGTCATAGCTCCCATATAAGGTCCCTTTCAAAAAATCACTTAAAACCACATAACACATTAGTAAATATGTCCATATAAAATTTGGTACAAGTATTGCTTTTATATACAGAAATATTACTATGAAAGTTGTTTTGATTCGGACCATAATTGGTCATAGCTCCCATACAAGGTCTCCTCTCGAAAATCACTTAAACGCGCATAACTCATTACTAAATTAAGATATTCATATAAAATTTGGTACAAGCATTGCTTATATGCACGGAAATATTACTGAGAAATTTTTTTCCGATCGGTCCATAACTGGTCATAGCTCCTATACAAGGTCCCCTCCCGAAAATCACTTAAACGCACATAACTCATTACTAAATTAAGATATTCATACAAAGTTTGGCACAAGTATTGCTCATATACTGAGAAATATTACTGTGAATTTGTTTTCCTAAAGGTCCATAATTGATCATAGCTCCCATACAAGGTCCCCTCCCGAAAATCACTTAAACGCGCATAACTCATTACTAAATTAAGGTATCCATATGCAGAGAAATATCACTGTGAAAGTTTTTTCTGATTGGTCCATAATTGGTCATAGCTCCCATACAAGGTCCCCTCCCGAAAATCACTTAAACGCGCATAACTCACTACTAAATTAAGATATCCACATAAAATTTGGTACAAATATTGCTCATATGCACGAAAATATTACTGTGAAATTTCAGAAAATCACTTAAAACCACATAACTCATTAGTAAATGAAGATATCCTTATATAATTTGGTACAAGTATTGCTCTTATATACAGAAATATTACCATTACTAAATTAAGATGTCCATATAAAATTTGGTATAAGAATTGCTCATATGCAAAGAAATATCACTGTGAAAGTTTTTTTCCGATCGGTCCATAATTGGTCATAGCTCTCATACAAGGTCCCTTTCAGAAAATCACTTAAAACCACATAATACTATGAAAGTTGTTTTGGATCGGACCATAATTGGTCATAGCTCCCACACAAGGTCCCTCTCGAAAATCACTTAAACGCGCATAACTCATTACTAAATTAAGATCGAATTCTAAAATGCAAAATATTTCATTGACCTGCAAATTCTGATGAAAAATATTAAAATGCAACAACAAAATTTGTATTTTAAGGAACACTGCTGATAGAATAGTCTAGTGCAGGGGTCGGCAAACTTTTGAGTCGGAAGAGCCAAAATTTACAGTTTACAAAACATATGTTTTAAAAGAGCCACACAATTTTTGTTTATTAAAACTTTACAAATCTTCATATGAAATCCAAAAAGCCCTAGGTTACAAAAAAATCAAAATCCACTTTTTGATTGATTATGAAAATTTTACACTCCTACAATTAAAATTAGCGTCCCTATCAAAGAAATTCTAAAGGGTTATGTTCAAAAATTACCTTAAAATTCATGAAAATTTTTAATTTCTAACTTCAAAACTGTGAAAAGTTATAAGTTGGCATCAAATAAAACAAAAATGGCACTTTTAGCGAATCCTTGCAATATAGAGATTATTTTAACAGGTTTAGAATTTTTTCAAAGAAAAATTCCAATCTTTATGAAAACAAAGAAGCCTTATGACTTCCATGTTTCGGCCTATTTGACCAACAAACCCCGATTTGAATTTAGTTGAAAATGTTAAAACTTACTATTTTTAATGCAACTTACGTCCTTTTGGGTTTCAGAAAAAAAAATTCTCAAGGGCGTAAGTTTCATATCTCCGTAAGCAAAATAAAAACGGTTTTTTGCTTCTCCTAAAAAATTTGTTCAATGTAACTTAGGGCTTTTTGGATTTCATATGACGAAATACTTTATGAATTCACTTCAAAAACATAATTTTTTATTTAATTATCTACAGGACATTCTGCAAGGAATCTTTCTTATAGATTTTTGACTACAAATACTTTTTGAATTTTTATGTGTCATTCGAATGCATTTTTTAAAAATATACAACTTTTAAAAGTTGTATATTTTATAACTTTTATAAAAACCAATATCTATCTTCCAAATTCGATTTTAACGCTCATAACTGTCTTAATAATAGCTGTATTATGACGAAATTCAACACAAACAAGAACAAAAATCTTTTTACCAAATTTGGTGACTATCGACCCATAATTGATCCTACCACCATATAAAATCACCACTAGAAAATTATTTGAAATTTGACACAAACAAGTTTTATAAGAACAAAATTTCTCGACCAAATTTTAAGAGGATCCGAACATAATTGACCAATCCCCTTTTATAAGGTCTACTTCGGAAAATGACTCTAACGCTCATAACTGATTTAATAATACATATTAGTATAGCGACGCAATTCGACACAAACAAGTATTATAGGAAGAAAAATCTCTCTCCAAAATTTTTTAATGATCAGTTCATTGTTGACCATAGCCGAATATAAATTATTCTTCAGAAAATTACTTTAACGCTCATAACAGGCTTAATAATACCAGCATAGTTGTGAAATTCGTCATAAACAAATTTATAGAAACAAAAATATGTGTACCAAATTTAATAAGGATGGGTTCAGAATTGATACTACCAACCAACAACAACCCCCTCCCCTCCCCATATAGAGTCCACTTTCGAAAACGACGAAAAATACAAGTATTGTGATGAAAAACAACAAAAACAAGTTTTGTAGGATCCAAAATCTTATTACCAAATTCTGTAAGGATGGGTCCATAATACGCTTTCTGGTGCCTTATTAATAGCCAAAAATTGTATGTCGAAAATATATTAATATTTTATCGATCACTGTAAAACGTTTCTAAAACATTTAAATATTTAAGTTTTCAAATAGACCAAGTTTTTAGTATTTAACTGTATCCAAACTCTCCACATTATTAATTAATTACGATACTTTCAATTTCCAAAAAATATGTTTTAATTCGAAAAACATGACAATTTCGGAATGTATGATCATGAAAACTTTGACAATTTTCCATAACCAAATCTTTACTTTTAAAATTGATCAACTGTATTTCTAGAGATCCAGTACCAATTCCAAATGGCACAAGGGTAAATAAAACCAAGGAAATTACTGAAAACTAATTGCTTTGTTTTCGTTCTTTCTCGCCCAAACGATTAAACAAAAAATTATATATATATATATATATATATATATATATATATGTATATATATATATATATATATATATATATATATATATATATATATATATATATATATATATATATATATATATCTATATATATATATATCTATATATATATCTATATATATATCTATATGTATATATATATATATATATATATAAAAATTCAGTTTCTATCAATTTAGAAGTTGTTTAAAGCTGAGATATATCTATACACTTTTAGAAGGAATAACAGATTTTATAAATAAATATATGTTAGCGCTCTTCTCAATTATGATCAAAAAGGTTTTTTTAGAGCGGGTTCTTGAGATCAAAATCAAATCAAATGCCAATTAATAATCAGATTAGTTTATCTAAAAATAAATGTAATCTAATGTTAATCCCCTTTGATGTTTTTGATTACAAGATTAAACTTCGCAGCAGAGATACAAGCCGATGCAAAATGATCGGCGGCGGCGGCGCAACCATTTTAGATCGGCGGCTTATTATAGAAAATATTGGCGGCGGCTAAAATGTTGGCTCAATTTTACTTTTTCTTTAGAAATTGACCTTATAAGGTTTATTATGTTGAAAAATCTTTGTATAATAGTCTGTTACATAGAAACCTGTCTCTATATAAGTTTTTTTCTGCAGAAAATGGACATTTGTAGTAGTTTTCACTATTTTAATATTAGCACAATATTGTGTGGCAACTCTTTTCAATTTGCCATAAGAATTTAAAATAGTGGCAACTCCGTTCAAATTGGTGAAATTATGTTCTGAAATACATGTGCGATTCTAATCTTTATCAGCGGCTACGTTTAAGCCGACTTAGCTTTTGAGCCGAAAGAAGTCGGCGGCGGCGCGGCTTGTAAAATATTACCGGCGGCCAGCCGCCGCCGATTTGAGCCGCCTCGGCTTGTATCTCTGACACATACGAAACGAAATACACAAAAAAACAAAAACAAAGTACACAACGCAATGAAACCAACAGAGTCTGTTGAACAGACATCAAAACATACGAAATTCAATACACCAAGAAAACAAAAACAATATATACAAGGTAACGAAACACACAGCCATCCAAACATACGAAATTGAATACACCAAGAAACAAAAACAATATACACAAGGCAATGAAACACACAGCCATCCAAACCTACGAAATTTTCTGATTTTAAATAGGAAACTTCTCGAAAGCATGTCTGATAGAATTATTGAAGATTTGGATCCCGAAGATATCTGGGGTGTTTAGAAAACTGATTTTAACAGACGGACATGGCTTAATCGACTCCGCTATCTATAAGGATTCAGAATATATACATATGTATGTACATGTTGTGGTATCAATTATTAATATATTTTCTATTAAAGGTTTTATTTTATTTATAACGATCTTGTTTCATTCAAATTATTTATATTAATTCTTATAATATTTCAAAAATTAAGAATATAAAAAACAAAACTAATTAGATCGAAATTAAATATAATTTTATAAAAGTATTTCATATTAAATTCACTACATCTACCCCCCTTATTTAGATTCCTTATAATCTGGATTTTCTTGTTCAAAATTCAATGGTAGGTTCAATAGCAGGATCGCCAATTATGTGGTATCAATTATTAATATATTTTCTATTAAAGGTTTTATTTTATTTATAACGATCTTGTTTCATTCAAATTATTTATATTAATTCTTATAATATTTCAAAAATTAAGAATATAAAAAACAAAACTAATTAGATCGAAATTAAATATAATTTTATAAAAGTATTTCATATTAAATTCACTACACATGTATACTTTATATGGTCGGAAAATTGTATTTTGCAAATTTTCTCAGGAAGTTGAAGGGTATAACAAAAAAAATGTATTTTGAAGTGTTCATAATTTATACTAATCAATAAATACAACATTTTAATGTTTATATTTATACAAATTGTATTAATTTCTTTGCTTCAGCTGTTTACACTTTTGCATTTCGTGGTTAAGTTTAAGCCACCTCCATTGGGCGCTTAAACTTGCAAACAAAATTAACTAATTGAGAACTCAAAAACATCTTTCGAGGATTAATTTTAATTTAATCGCTAATCTTTCACCTAAAGGTTGGCCCTTAAACTTTAAAATTTTGCTTCTGGTCTCTAGGTTAAAATCTTTAGTCGTGTAATCATGTTGTTAATGATAATTTATATAAATTATATTTTTAGGTGTGGATTTCCATTACTACTGCAGAATATATTGTATAATGATTATATGTCTTGTAAAATATATTACCAAATAATTTTAATATATGGGCAATTTCATGTCAAATGACCCAACTCAAAAAATCGATTTTGATGAAATCAGCATCAAGGTTAGTACTATTGGATATTAGAGACAAATTTTCAGCTATATCGGTCAATAACTGCCGGAGTTAGAGAGGGTCAAAATTTGACATTTTGGTCATACAGGGTTTTATTGAAATGAATGTAACTTTTCACCAATTGGTCCTAGCAAATATTGAGTTCAGATAGCTATTTCGTCATTGTTTCCAAAAAATCTTTTAAAATTTTTTTAAATAACTGTTTTTTTTTTCAAAAAACTCCCTTTTTTGCTCAAAAGAAAGCTAAGACAATTTCCTTTACGGGCTTTATAGTCCTATGATGGGATACGAGTGGAATATCTATCAAAAAAAATATTTTTTAACTTATGATTAAGATTTTTTTCAATATTTGCTACTTAATATTCCCCAATTTTTTTTACTCAAATAAAAGCTTAGACCATTACCTTTAAAAAAAATAATTTTTTTTTGGAAACAATGAAGAAATAGGTATCTGAACTCATTTGGACAATTTTTGTTAGGACCAATAGGTGAAAAGTTACACTCATTTGAATAAAACTCTGTATGACCAAAATGTCCAACTTTGACCCACTCTAACTCCGACATACTATCCAATAGTACTAACATAAGTGCAAATTTCATCCAAATCGGAAGACATCGATTTTAAAAGTTGGGTCACTTGACACGAAATTACCCATACGTATGTATAACAATAGAATATTCTAAAAAGGAGAGAGAGTTCACTTAACTTGTTTATGAAAATAATTAATTTTTTGTTTTAAAACCTAGCATTGTTTGCCGAAATTACACGTATCCTCAATCACATCATGGCTGTTGGCACACATGCTCTCGATGTTGGTGCTTTGACTCCATTTTTCTGGCTCTTTGAAGAACGTGAAAAGATGATGGAATTTTACGAAAGAGTTTCTGGAGCACGTATGCATGCTGCTTACATTCGTCCTGGTGGAGTTTCTTTGGTATGCTGTTTGAAAATTACAATTAAATATACATTCTTAAACACATATTCTTCTTAATTTTTAGGACATGCCTCTGGGTTTAATGGACGACATTTATGAATTTGCCTCCAAATTCGCTGAACGTTTAGATGAAGTTGAAGATGTTCTTACCACAAATCGTATTTGGGTGCAACGTACTGTGGATATTGGTGTCGTTTCCGCAGAAGAAGCTTTAAATTATGGTTTTAGTGGAGTTATGTTGAGAGGTTCTGGCATTAAATGGGATTTACGTAAACAACAACCCTATGATGCGTACGATTTAGTAGACTTTGATGTACCTATCGGTACTAAAGGTGATTGCTATGACCGTTATCTGTGCCGTGTGGAAGAAATGCGTCAATCCTTGCGTATCATTGATCAGTGCTTAAACCAAATGCCGGCTGGCGAAATTAAGACCGATGACGCTAAGGTTACTCCTCCTTCTCGGTCCGAAATGAAGACTTCCATGGAAGCTCTTATTCATCACTTTAAACTCTTTACCCAAGGCTATCAAGTTCCACCTGGTGCCACATATACAGCAATTGAGGCCCCTAAAGGTGAATTCGGCGTTTATTTAGTTTCTGATGGTTCTAGCCGACCATACCGTTGCAAAATAAAGGCTCCTGGCTTCGCTCATTTAGCAGCTTTAAATCATGTTGGTAGACAACACATGTTGGCCGATATTGTTGCTATAATTGGTACACTTGATGTTGTTTTTGGCGAAATTGATCGTTAATAATTATTTTTGAATATAATTTGTTCATCATTAAAAAAGGATGGGTTAACGAATATTTATTCAAATTTTTGTTTGTGGTAAAAAATACTGTACATATTCTTCAAACCCATATAGTGTGATTTTTTTAAGAAACACACTTTAATTTATTATTTGTAATATATGAAGTGATAAAATTATATAAAATAAATAATATGCGCGTATATAGAATGAGTACTATTAATAAGAGTTAAACCCGTTGGACAAATGCAGGAGCTTAACCATCCTAAGGAAGTCAAACAGAGGAAAATGACTGAAGACAATGCCGATTGCCCTGATTATTAAATTTTTTTGATTATGGTCGTAACAAATAAGAAATTTGGTATTATGTTAAAGATCTTAGCAATGTCGTAGATTTTTGCACTAGTACGGAAATATTGAAAATAGGACCGTTTGCGTTTTAGGTGACGATATTTGCGTTTTAGGTGACGATATTTAATTAATATAGGTACTGGAATAAATAATAGAAACGATTCATGGTATTGCACGTAATATTTATTAAAACAGTTTTTATGCATTAGTTTGTAATAATGTTTGTTATTTCCAAATAATAATCTCTCTACGGCCCTCTGATCTACTAAAGTAATTTGGCATTTACCGGTCTTTTGGTAATAAATTTAAATTATTTTGGCATTATTCTTTCTTTTGTCAACATAACATGACACTTAAGTCCCTTTTTAACTGCCGATAACGAGAGATTGTCAAATATTGAAATTTTGCTAGAAATCTTATCAAAATATTATATATTGTTGTTATCTGTAGATGGACCTAAAACTTTTTCGGCTCGAAATCTCATCATAAATTAATTTTATAGATAATTTAACATTCTTAAGTAATGAACTTCATTGTTTCTTAATTTTATTTAAGAAATTTACAAAGGTCCTACTGATTCAGCTATCTGGTGTTATACTACTAAATAAAGTGTTGGAAAACTCAACATTAACATAAAAGAATGATATAAAAATCGTATTTCTATATTAAATACGTCATTCATGATTACATAATAAATATTACGATATGTCTCCTGTGCAATACCATGAATCGTTTTTAATTTTTTTCCAGTACCTATATGCCAATAAAATACAAATAAGCCTTTTTCATAAAAAAAGGCTGAAAATTTTTGTTTGTAAGATTTTATATCATATAAAAAAGAGTTTCTATATTGATATTAAACCCCTACGACATTTTGATTTGACTTATTCGACTTTTTTGTATTAAATTTATCTTATTTTAGCATATTTTTAACTTTTTATCAAAACACGTTTATATTTAAGTCCATTTTTGTTCCTTCTAAAGTGTTTGAATTGCTAAGTAGTGTAAAATTGGACAAAACTTTCTCTGAAAATCGGTAATCAGCAAAGAAACGTATATAACACTATTATACAAGCTCTCCATGCAGAAAGTGGTGGGATATATTTTCTAGATGCTTTCAGGGGTACAGGAAAAACATTTTAATTTCCCTAATATTAGCTAAAATTCGCTCAGGTGGTAAAATTGCACCAGCAATCGCTTCTTCTGGAATTGAAGCCACTTTCTTAGATGGAGGACGAACAGCTCATTCTGCTTTAAAATTAAATCTTAAAATACATCTTGAAGACACAAATCATCTGGAATGGGAAAGGTTCTCCAATAATGCAAAATTATTATTTAGTATGAATGCACAATGTCGCACAAGAAAGCTTTGGAGTCATTGGATCGAACATTGAGAGATTTGCGTAGTAAAGAAAACATTTTTGGGGATGCTCTTTAGGCAAACATTACCTGTGATAACGCAATCAACACCAGCGGACGAGGTAAACGCATGTTTGAAAGCATCTTACTTATGGCGGTTTATTAAAAAACTATCTGAAAATATGCGAGTAAACTTACAAAACGATCAATCAGCCCATTTATTTGCAAAACAGTTGTTGAACATTGGCTATGGTAAAGTTCCTATAGACGGAACAACAGGCTTAATAACATTCATTACCTCTTGACTTTTGTGTTACTATTGAATAGAAGATTTAATTTCAAAGGTATATCCTAATATAATACGTAATTATACCAGTCATCAATGGCTCAGTGATCGCGCTATATTAGCAGCAAAAAACATAGACGTCAATGAAACCAACCAACAATATTAATGGTCAAGCTACAAATCAAATACAAATCAGTTGATAGCGTTGTGGATTGCGAGCAATTTGTAAATGATCCAATGGAATTTTTAAACTCTCTTCATATTTTGGTATTAAAAATTGGTGTACCAATTATTCTTTTATTCCACCACGTCTATGTAATGGGGCTAGATTGGTTGTAACACAATTGTTAAACAATATTATTGAAGCAACTATATTAACTGGTAAATACAAAGGAGAAAACGTACTAATTCCAAGGTCAGTCGTTGGAAGTCTGTGGGTTAAATCTTGAAACTCCATGATTTTCGCATGGTCAGCTATATGTTGGATGTTCACGTGTTGGAAAACCATCAGCACTATTCATACTGACCAATGAGGGTAAAACCAAAAATGTGTTTTATCATAAAACATTGCAATAAATTTTAGAAAAATACAAAAGAATGACATAATTTATAAACATTATGTTGGTTTAATTATTATTTTACTAAAATAAAAGTTATTTTACTTAATAAAATATTTTTAATTTGTATTACTTAGAGCCTGCAACGTGGACAGGGCACAGCTAGTAGTTTAATAATAATGTAAAACGATTCATAACAATATAATAATTAAATAATAATATTAATAATAATAACTAAAATGAATCCATGTTACAATTCTGAATTTGGCAATAATTATTCACTGCTGGGATCTGCTTTTCAATTATAATATTATATTGTTTATTACCTACTTTTTAGGAAACAATATAATAATGGAGCTCATTTATAAATTTATTTTATTTTTTCATAGTAATATAAAAAGCCACCCTTGGCCAAATTATATATACATACATACATACATACATATGTATGTATTACAAAGCAGTAGTCCTGAATTTTATTACAATAATAAATAAAGATGTTTACAAATTCCAAATAATGGTGATAATTAAATAATTTAAAAAATGTATACAAAAATTAATTAGAGAAAAATACTTTGTGATTCCTAGTAGAACGTGTAAAAAAATAACAAAATGCTGATCAAAGTAATGTAGGTAATACACGCTTTATTACACGATAAAAATAGTAAATTACGATAATTCAAAAACTGATGGAAAGAACAACAAAGAAAACGTGTAACATTTTCCGAAATATGATCCCTCCTACGAAGACTAAAAACATAAATTATCTTATCTACATATTTGTTTACATATTTATATTTATACGTATTTTATTTAGGATTACTGCCAGGGTGCACTTATAAGGTGATGTCAATTCTACAAAAACAACAAAAGTAGATACTTCTGTCAAAAAATTTACATGTTGCCACCGTGTTTTTTTTTAATTTACCTTACAAAAAGACAATCCGACATGCCCAAAAATCTCTTCACGTAAAGTAAATATGTATTATAAGATAAAATTTATTAAAAATTATACATGAATTGAAAAATTATTCACAAACAAAATTTTTATTTTATAAACGGTATTTGTATGGAAATTTTGTTTTATAAACCTTTTATAAAATAAAAATATTGTTTGTGAATAAGGGGGTTAGAATATTATTTATTATTTACTTATTAAAAAAGTAAATAAATTATCAATTAAAATAACAAAAAATTAGTATTAGATTACAAAATTGTAAGTAGTAGCAAAATTACAAATTATATACATATTATTTTTTATCAGTCAATATTGGGAACTTATAATACCGTGTAGGTCTCTACTAGTGTCGTATAAGAAATATATAATGATCTTTATATAAATATGACCAACCACTACCACGGAAAGTTGTTAAAAATTAAGATATCTATGATAAAATCGAGTTTTAATAATTTTTTTACAATTGTGGGATGTTTGTACTCTCAATTGATTAGTAAAAAGTTCCCTATATTTGATAAAATAGATGCATATTTAAGACAAATAGTTTGTGCAATTTTTGAGTATTTCGCATAAATTTACTACGGATTAAAATGAATATAAAATTTATTTATTAATTTTTTGTCCTAAAAATATAATGAATCCCTAGATAGATGTACATATTTTTTTGGTTTGTGGCAACTCTAAATGGTGCACTTTGACAGTTGTATCTACCTCAAATAAAAAAAATTAGTGATCAGCTGTTGAATTGACTTCACCTTATAAGTGCACCCTGATTACTGCCTTGTAATATATGTTTAATGAAAAACTATTGACGCCGTTAAAATACGCATTTTATACAAATTCATATGCATTTGATTCATGAACTAATAAATATTGTAATGTCATTATTGAGAACATGGCAATCATTTCGATATAGCAACAGCTTTAAGCTGCATGGCCACACGTCAACATTTGGTCAAAACTTGTTTATGTGTTAGTAATTTATTCCAGCAATCATTGAGGAAGAAGAAGCATAATTTTCATTTTTATTCAGATTTTACGACGGCAACATCATTTTTTTACCGCATGGTGATAAAAAAATGTATGAAAAAATTTTATGCGTTACACATACAATTTTTACCATTAATATAAATGTAATTTTTGCTGTAAAAACAATTATCCATTTCTTTAAATTATTTTTTTGTTCATGAAAAAATGTTTTATTAAAAAACTGGATATTTTTCTTTGTATATTTCAAGTAAAATTTGGTACTGTGTCTGCAAATAAATTCAAATATGATTTTTTTTCATCCATATTTCATTTACCTTGCGGCAAAAAATGTGATGTTGTCTCACCAAAAACTAAATAAAAATGAATTTATGCTTCTTCTTCTTCAAGGTATGCTACATCTGCTTCAACTTCAGTTGAAAATCAAAAGTGTTTTGATTTTCATCAAACCAGTGCGTGTGAGTTTTTTTTTCACTAACACAATCAAACAAAATCCTGTGTGTGTAAATTTGTTTGATCATTGCCATCACCCTTTAGAAGCAGCAAAGGTAGACAACAACAACAAAAACAACAACGTAATCGTAACACATATAAAAATCAAACATCAAAATCAAAAAAAAGAGTAAACTACAGTGAGTTAGGTATAGAAGGTTTGTGTCTCCGATGTGGTCGTAACAATCACTTATCGACAGAGTGCACAATAAACAAAAAAAATCTAAAATGCAAATCATGTGGCAAGACAGGTCATGTCAAACAAGTATGTATCAAAAGTAAAATAAAATAGAACAAATTAAACAAAAACAACAACTCATATAACAATACATCAAATTCAATTGAAACGTATACAAGTGATGAAGATTATTTTGGCGTTAACCAAGTCGTTGATATTTACAATAAGAACGTTATTTCATCAGTAGATGCACAAAAATTTTTTATTAAAGTGAAAGTAGAATACAAGGATCAAAAATTCGAAGTTGATTCTGGTGCAGGTTTCACTTTGTTGCCGGAGACAGATTTAAAAAAATTAAATATAAAAGCAAAAATCAACAAAACAAATATTGACATTTGCAAATTAATCTTGCAGACATTGATCAACACGAGCGTGAACAAGAAAATAACCATCAAGAAAATTCAATAACACAAATTTAGCAACAATTCTCTGAAATTTTTTAGGGTGCATTCCTGAACCTATAAAAAGAATCGACGAAATTTTCAACAGTTTAAAAAACTCAAAGTACTTCTGTAGGTTGGACGTGTATAAAGCATATTTACATGTAATGGTTGACGATGAATGTAAACAAATACAAACCATTTCAACCTACCTCATGAATCGTTTGTCCTTCGGAATAAAAACTGCTCCAAGTGATTTTAACCGAATTTTAGACCAAATTTTGCAAGGGTTAGAAGGTAAAATTTCATATTTTGATGACATTGTAGTCCATGGGGAAACCATGAATCAGTGCGAAAAAAGACTTATTAAATGCCTGGAGAGGTTAAATAAGTATCAAATACATCTAAACAAAAAGAAGTGCGAATATTTTAAAAATCAAATCAAGTACCTTGGATACGTGGTAAGTCACAACAAAATTTCTAAATGCCCGGAAAAAGTACAAGCGATTATGGACCTACCAAAACCACAAAACGTAGATGACACAAGAAGGTTTCTTGGTGTGGTTACCTATTATGCTAAGTTTATTCCACATGTATCAACTCCTACATTTCCGTTACGCCAGCTGTTAGAGAAAAACGAAAAATTTGTATGGACTGTCAAGTGTGATGAATCGTTCAATAGGTTGAAAAAAGACAGACAGAGTACAAGTACCTTATGATGAAAAATTGCCTGTAACACTTGCTTGCGATGCCAGCCCAACCGGCATAGCAGCGGTATTGTCTCTCGAGATAAATGGAGAAGAACGCCCAGTAGCATTTATTTCGCGTTCGTTAACGAAAGCGGAACAAAACTATAGCCAGCTCGATAGAGAAGCTCTAGCCATTATTTTTGCTGTGGATAAGTTTTTTATGTATCTTCATGGTAGAGAATTTACCCTTATAACTGATAATCGCCAACTTTCAAGAATTTTTCATCAAAATTCAAAAACACCTGCAGTGACATCTGCAAGGCTTCTTCGGTATGCATCATTTCTTCAAGGTTTCAACTACAAAATAAAACACCGTAGAGCTGAAGACAACACCAACGATGATTGCTTATCTAGAGCACCAATTAAGCTAAAAACTAATTTTGAACATTTCCTAAATGAAGAAGTACGCATCATTCAAGAACAAAAAATCAATGAAATTTCTACATTTGCTATCACTGCTACGAACATTGCCAAAGAAACAGAATGTGATTTCGAATTGTCAAAATTAAAGCAAGATTTAGTAAATGGTGAAAACAACGATGCTGAATATTCACTTCAAGACCACGTTATATTCAAAGGTGTAGTGATTCCGTTACAATTACGGGACGAAATTTTGAAAGAACTACATCACACACACGTCGGTATTGTAAAGATGAAGCAATTAGCCAGGAAGTAGATTCTGACATTGAGCGTTTAGTTAGATGTGCCAAGATAAAAAAAAAACACCAAAAGTAGTTACACACCATTGGGAGCAGCCAAATGAAAATTTTCAACGGGTCCATATTGACTATGCCGGACCATTTCAAAACCACCATTTTTTGATACTGGTAGATGCAAAATCGAAATGGCCAGAAATTCGTATAACAAAAGATTTCCCAACGACCGAAAAAACTATTTCAATGCTACAAGATATTTTTACCACCCATACCTTCCTCAAACTATTGCCTCAGACAATGCTACCATTTTTCAAAGTTCTATGTTTAGAAATTTTTGCTTCGATAATGGAATTATACAAATGCAACAACAGCTTAGCTGAGCGTTACGTCCAGATACTTATCAGAATTAAAGGCGATTTAAGATGTCAAATTACCCTTAAATGTTAAAGTGCAACAAATTCTTTTTCGATATAGAGCAACCCCGCTAGCAAATGGAGAAAGTCCATCAAAACTATATCTGAATCGTGAATTAAGATTCAAATTAGATGCAATACGTCCAGTAAAGCAAGCAAAATCAATAATAGTAACTCCACTTGTTCGTCAAATTAGTGTGGGAGAGAGGGTACAGTTGCGATGGTATGATAAAGGTAAACCAACTTGGAAATTTGGGACCATAAAAGCCAAGTTTGGTCGTCTGCATTATCGAGTGAAGCTAGACAATGGGTACGAGATAAATCGTCGTATAAACCAGTTATACAAATCCAACCTAATCAAACCGAAAAAAGCAGTATTGTTTGCTGAAACTCCAGTGCAACAAAAAGCTAGAACTGAAGAAGTTCAAATTGAATCTACAGCTACTGGTCCAACAAATGAGCAAAATCCGGAACAGTATACTCAACCACAACGTTTAGAAGCACAAGAAGGATTAAGTCGATCCAATCGAACTAGAGGACCTCCAGCCCGTTATGAGGACTATGTTCCCCATTAAGTGTGGGAGAGTGTAATGTCATTATTGAGAACATGGCAATCCTTTCGATATTTGACATTTCATTGTATCAGCTTCTTTAATACATTTTCATACTTATTCATTCCTTCTTCTTAATTTTGTAAGCTCACATGTAAAACTTTGCCATTCCTTTTTCTTTTTGTAAAATGAAATAATTAGTCGTGTTTTCATAATAAAATAAATATATTGAATTTAAATAGTGTTAGAAAACAAAAGAGCAGCGTGTATTATTTCAACATATATAAAAAATATAATCATATGACAAAGAATTAAGAAACAAACAAATTAATTATTAATAATAAAAACAATTGTAAAATAATTTTGAAAAGAGTTGTACCGCCAAAATTTAAACCCTAACTCAAAATGCCAAAATATTAATAATGGAAGTTCATCAAAACCAAGAAAAACATTCTTTACCAAAGTCAGGTGAAGAATGTTTTGCCATAAAAATAATAGACCAATTTAAAAAATAGAAACGTGATCCCCAATCTCTAAAAAGTTGAAAGTTCAAGAACATGAGAGCCTGTTAGTCAAACGCAACCTTAGCTATACAAGATAATAGGAATGACTACCCAACATAGAAAACAAAGTCACAGAAAATGAAATATCTAAAACCAAGTTGCACATTCAAATATTGTAATCAGAAGTAAGTAGAACAACAATTGTAAAATACGACAAGAAATCAAGATAAAGAAATATTTGCAAGAAAAATAAACTTACTTCTTTCACCAATTCAATGACAACACACTATCCGCAAATTAAATACCAAAGTTGAATGTCTAAGGGCCAATCTTTTGGTGAAAGATTAGCGATTAAATTAAAATTAATCCTCGAAAGTTGTTTTTGAGTACTCAATTAGTGAATTTTGTTTGCAAGTTTAAGCGCCCAATGGAGGTGGTTTATTTTATTTTCTGTTTGAGTTGGCCAAGCTGTGTGGCACACAGTGTATGCTTATATGCCAGGGCTGTATTCATAGTAGATATTGTAGTGTTTCTTAGTAGTATGTAGCATTAAATCAGCTGTTTTGTATATAAATAGCAGGGAAATCAATGAAAATATTTTTGTTTCTGCTTAGCGGTATTTTTTAATGAGAAAAGTTAAATTTGAATGTGTGGTTCGAGTAGGAACTTGACGAGTTCTTTATATATATCAGGATCCTTGGATTTAAGAAGGTCGTGGATATTGCGGAATTTCTTAAAGAAGTCAAAATGACCTCTTATATTGTCATGAAGTACACATTTGAAAATGCAATGATTATCATCATGTATTGTATTACAGGTCGTGCATAAATTTGATGTTTCCTATCTTATAAAGGTAATGTTTGTTATATGTCGACTTTGTGAGGATTCTATATATAATTTTTATTTCGCGCGGTTGAAGACTAGAATTCTTGAACCAGTGATTCTTCGGCAAGTTTGGGAAGAGCTCTAAAAAGTCCGCGTCTTTCTCGCGAGCTAATGACATGTATTCCTCGTTCCATTGGGTTGATAATATGTTGTAAACCTTACAATAGGCATCCTTTATAGAGAAATTGGTTGTAATTTCGTCACCAGCGATCGCGGCTAGTTTCGCCCTCTTATCTGCCAGTTCATTTAGTGGTAATCCCACATGAGCAGGAGTCCATATTATATCCACTAGAGATGTCAGCGAGTATTGAATTTTTTTAATAATGTTTGGAACAAGGTAGTTATGAGAGGTATTTTGCTTCATAAGTAAACAAGCTATCTGTAAAGATGGCTGCATTGGAGAAGCCATTTAATATAATGTGGTCAACGGCCTTGTCCAAGGCGTGAAGTTCTCTGAAAGGGATGATATGTTGCCGGGGATTCTAAAAAGAAGATTGTTCCCACACGAGATGTTACAGACAGCGCAATCAGTGCTATCTGCATTAATTGAGGCATCCGTTGCAATAATTATAAATCCTTGATTTTGGTATTGTTCTATCCTTTCTCGATAAAGAGCTCTCATAACATTGCCAGGAGTGATGCTTTTCGGCTGAGACAGCACATTTGTAATGATAAAGAGTTTATCTGAGGGCATTATTGAGAAGTCGGTGGGAGTGTTGTCAACAGTGTTGCCAGAACTCCCTCAGAATAAAGTGCCAAATGACGGTCAAAAAAGTGCAAATTCGTTGAAAAAAGTGCTAAATTCAAATCAAGTTTTTAAAAGTCCATTAAGCCATGTTTACCCGTCTGTGCGGCTGGCTATCCAGGTGTAATGTACAGGTCGCAATTTTTCACATAATTCAACGAAAATGCAAAAAACTATTTCAAATTGGTTCATGATTTGACCTTGCCTATATCAATATTCCTTTACAAAATCAATAAGGGGTAATTTAAAAACATGACCCTCCCCGATTTCGATTCTTCATGTAAATACGGAATTTAAAGTTCTCCAAAATTTTCAAATTCGTTACGGTCCAGATTTTATCGATGTTTAAAGTTCATATTTTTTTTGGATTTTTTTTCAACAAGCATTAAATTTTACATCGTATACTTTCTGAACTGTTAATCCGATTTTAATCGTTTTAGTTCCCAATTAAAGCCTATGTCTTGTAGCTTGATAATATTCAAGATATTTAAAAATTTAATGTTTTATTGGATCATGAACCCAAAAAAGTTTAAGAATTTGAAACAAAAATTAAATTGTTTATGAACTATATTATTAAAATGACGAATATGAGGCCAAAGTGCCGATTTTCGTTTATTTAAATAATAATAAGAATAATAAAATAACATTATTCTGGTTGATCCTGCCAGTAGTTATATGCTTGTCTCAAAGATTAAGCCATGCATGTCTAAGTACACACGAATTAAAAGTGAAACCGCAAAAGGCTCATTATATCAGTTATGGTTCCTTAGATCGTTAACAGTTACTTGGATAACTGTGGTAATTCTGAAATTTGTATGGAAATGATGTGGATTATTTTACTAAAAGTTGATTTACTTGATCCCCCATTGTTTCATTCTGAAATTTTTATATTTTATTGAAAACACTATAAGCAATCTTATGTGAAGGAATAAAGAAAATGTAAGGTACACTTTTTGAGATATCCTTGATTAACCCTTAAGTGGATATCAGTGCCTGGCCAGACATTTTTTGGATTTAATTAAATTTTTTATATTAATAGAATTGAGATATCTTCTTGAAATTTTATGAATTCCTCATTAGTTATGTTTTGTACAGAAGAATGTAAAAAAAATTAAAATTTTTGTATTGTGGGCGTGGTTATCGCCCCTAATAAAATTTTGTTCATATTCATACCTCCAAGGCCTGGTCAGAACTAGTAATGTTTTAAATGGATATAAGTGCAATCAAAACTAAATATTTACTATTTATACAACAGTAAATGAAATCAAAACAAAATCTATGAAAATAAGAGTACAGAAAAATTCTTGGACAACATTTTATTTTTAGTGTGTAAAAAATAACAAAAGAATAATAGTCATTTTATTTTCTGTTTCAACAATTCATCAAATAGCTGCTTGTGCAAAAATTTACAAGTACTTATAGTAATTGTAATGAATAACAATGTCGATATCGTTATGGAAACTATTTCAAGATCTGATGCCTAATTTTTGAAAAAAATTTGCTGAAGGCATTGCAAAATTCGTGAAAGCTTTCGATGATAGAAAGCTTTCATGTTGAAAATATGTACAAGCGAAAACGACAAAGAAAATAAAAACGATCAAACGTTTTTTTATACGTCCAACAATAATGATTTATTTTATGGAAAAGATGGAATAGAGTGGTCCATGTCTCTTCCATATACCAGACGATTGTTCATAAGATATTGAGAGGTATAGGAGGATGTTGTTCTATTAGAATATTCAGCCTAAACAAATTATAATAAATGAGCATACAGCAGAATTATTGAAAACTACAAACATGCCTATTTACATATGTATGTATGTATATATATATGTATTTCGAATAATGTTATTGAAGAGATTTCAGCTTTTATTACGATTTATACGTTTTGGTGATTGCCGCACTGGACCTTTTCGATCTCAAACCGACAAAGCTGATAAAATCTTAAACCAAATTATAAGCCATATGAAAATATTACCGTTGACGAACAACTTTTTCGGTTTAGAGGAAGAACGAAGTTTACTCAATATATTCCTTCAATTTATAATTTATTTTGCATCTTTTACAGGAACCAATTGGACTTTTATGTCAATTGGCTCTGAGTACTTGAAAAGCAAATCAAAGTGCAAAATTTATAAAGAAACGGAAATACAAATCGTAAAAAGTTTACCTCCAGCAAAATGCATATACATTTGTTTAGAATGTGGTCAACAATAAATTACATAATATTTCAATGCATAATATTACAAATTTTATCGAAATTTTATGTTTTTTATGTATTTAATGTATTTAATGTATTTATGTATTTAATGTATTTTATTTTATTTATTTATGTATTTAAATTTTAAATAGTTAAAACTATGAAATCAGTAAAAAAAAATTATTTAAAAATTTACCAAATTAATTAATATTCACAACATAAAATAAGTTTGTGTAACCAAAAAAACATAAATTCAGTTATTTTAAATTTTAAAATAAAATAACCAAAAAAACATAAATTCAATTATTTGAAATTTTAAAATAACTGAATTTTTTGTTTTTTTGGTTACACAAACTTATTTTATGTTGTGAATATTAATAAATTTGGTTAATTTTTAAATAATTTAATTTTTTTTATTGATTTCATAGTTTTAACTATAAAATTCCATACAAAATACAAGGGGTCCCAGCCAGGCCCAAGAGTTTCGTTGTGCCACTACTGTTTGGTATCCTCTTAAGGGTTAAAGGACGTTGTTTGATGTCATCATCCTTACGTTAAAACTGAAATATTTTAAATAAAATCTTTTCAAACTGCAAGACATAAGTTTTAATTAGGAACTAAAGCGATAAATATTTTAGAAAATATACGATGTCAAATTTAATGCTTGTTGAAAAAAATCTTAAAAAATTTGAACTTTGAACCTTGATAAAATCTAAACCGTAATGAATTTGAAATCGCAAAGGGTAAGGTACAAAACCTGTTCGAAAATTTGTTTAATGCCCCTAAGAATAAGTATATACATATGTACATATATGTATTTAAATAACTAATAACACTAGGTAACAACGATTTTGTTTAGGATATAAAACCTATATGGTTTTCTTTATTTAGGACGTCTAAGACCAGAAAAAGTATGTATTTGAAAAATCTAGAACGTCAAATCTTTTAATTATTTAGTTTTAGTTTTTTATATAAACAATTTTATGGGTCTTATTCACAACACTTTAGCAAAGGTATTATTGCAAAAATATTGAAATTTCAGTTGAAATAATCTTAAATCTCGGTGAATAGATGTCAGGTTTATTACTCATACTCCCAAGAGCTTTTAGGAAACAATATAAATGTTAATATGACAAATGAATTATGAGGGTTACATTCAAATACGCAAGTTTGTAATTTCTCCTCTATATAAATCCTCTTTCAGAAAATAAATTTATTCTCAATAAATTATTAAAACATTTTAGTATTATGATACATTCGAAAAAATTATTTGTTTTAAAACATCCTTCTTAGAGCTCGGTCCGTGATCCAAACCATTAAGATCGTATTCCGAAAATAAAACCGATACACGATATAAAGTTTGAGCATAAATCTAATAAATGAGCAAATCTTGGTAAAACGTGTTGTGTTGGTGCGTATGTAATATTCGGCATTCCTGAACTTTTACCTGTTTTTACATGTTCATACATTTTTATTTTATTGTATATTTTAAATTTTAATGATTTTTTTTTTTTCAAAAAAAATGTTTTTGGAAGATATTAGCCGTTTTAGCATGTAGTTACTACATTTTTAACAAAACAACGCTCTTTTAGCTTATTTTTTCAAATATTTGTTACCATTATTGCATAATAATATTTAAAATAATTCACTTCTTAGTTTAATTTATAGTGTAAATTATAAATTACAATAAACATATACAAAAAGTTTTCGTGAGAATTTCTTAAAATTTCACATCTCAAAACTAAATTTTTGCAGTTCTCTAGAGAAATTAAACTTTAAAGTTCTTTAATTATAAAAAAATGCAAAATAGAAGAAAAAATGCCAAAAATGCACTTTTAATGCTAAAAATTTCTAGCAACAGACGAAAAAGTGTTAAAAAGCATCTATCACTTTTTTCTAAAAAATAAGTGCAGCCGACGAAAAAAAAGTGCTAGAATTGCACTTTAAATGCCGTTGTCGCAACACTGGTTGTCAAATATGTTTTGAAATGTACGATAGATTGTGCCAAGGCTGGATCTTTCTGATGGGTTGCCAACAATATGACGATATAAGGTGGAGTTGAACATCTTTAACTGTAGTAGCTCTCTGAAGGCCAAATATTGGCTTCTGTATTTGGGAGGTAGGATTAGAGAAAGAGCGTAGATTTTGAAAACATGAGATGAAGGGATTAAACCGAGACACCTGCGAAGCAAATGATTTTGAAATGTAACAATTTTATTATCCAGGTATTTTGGTGTATGAGCCATTGATGCACGTACATATTCCGTTTTCGAGAAGTCAACAGATTTAGTGATGTTGATAGCAATATCAGGGCGTAGACTACCTTTAACTGGAGTGAGCATTTTGACAGCTCTAGCCGCAAAGGATGACTCCGACATTACTTTATCAAAGTGATCCCTCATAGAGAGACTGTTCTTGATGACTCGACCCAGAAATTTTAAACATTTTACATTTCTGATGAATGTGTTATTTAAGAGAACTTCCACTTTCATGCGGGCACCCTTGGCAACATACATTGCAACAGTCTTTTCGGTATTGAGTTCACGATTCAAATCAGGGAGTTCAAAGACGTTAACTTTCGTTGAAGATTGTCAACTGCAGTTTTAAAATTCTTGTTGATAGGCATAAGGACAAAATCGTCAGCAAACTGTATCAGATGGGTGTTTTCGTCAGTGATATTATGAAGATTAGCCGTTTATAAATTGAACAAAATTGGGCTCAAACAACTTCCCTGAGGGAGTCCATTAAAAATTTCAATTTCACTTTTGCCAAGTGTGAGTCTTCGGAGTTTTAAGAACTCGAGTATCCAGAAAATCCAATGAGTGGGACATGATAGACTTTCAAGGATTGAGATAAGTTTTGTTAAGTTGACACAATCATAAGCTCTAGATAAGTCAAGTGAGACAAGAGTTACCTTGAGATTATTGTCTTTTGCTATAGTAGTCATTTATGCAGAATGATGTCTTCTATATGCATAGGATCCTTAGGGTAGAATATTCCTTTCATCTATGAATTTTGTCAGCCTCTCCTTTATCATTAGGTTTATTAGCTTGACATTTACGGATATCTGAGCTATCGGTCTGTAACTAGTCAATAAATTAGGGTCTTTGCCTCTCTTGAAGATCGGTACAATTCGTATTGAACGCCAGCTATCTCGTACCTTACGTTGTAACCACTGTGCATTCATTTCCGTTAGAAGTGACTGGGCAGATTCTGGGCCAAGTTTCCTGATCATCGAATAGGTAACGCCATCAGTGCCGGCGGCAGATTTCTTGATTTTGGCCTTGAGGATTTGTGAAAATTCGTCTAAAGTAAAAGGGTCATCAGGGGAAGACAGTGGGGGGAGTCTTAGTGAGGATGTAGAGTTGTCCACAACTTGCTCTTTTATGTGCTGTAGAAAAGGGTAATCAAAATCATTATTCCATTTGGAGCATTGGGACTGGAATCCCGATAACTTACACGCTGTGACAAAATTTAATAATTGTTTTGACTTTGGTAATTGGTTAAGCTCGCCGATTTTGTTATCAAAAGATCTCTTTTTAGATCTCTTTTTTTTAACTCCTAATTGAAAGTTACTTTATAGCAGTGTAGAGAATGTAAGCATTTTCCGGGTTTTTGTTGAAATTGAACGACTTTTGAGCGGCAGTTTTTGGTATAGTTTTTCAATTTGTTTGTCCCACCATCCTTTGGGAATTACCCTTTATCTTATATGTTGAGTCTTGTAAGATCTTTTTGACAGATTTATCGATCGAAATCTGGGGCTAGGCTAACTTCGGCAAAATGATTTAAAACTTTAATTTTTGATAAGAAGATTGTATCCCGTATAGAAGCTTCGTCATTTTCGATATGAATTGGAAAATGGTGGCTACCTCCAATTGTAGTATGTAAAACGTGCCAACAAGTATTCAGGTGTACGAGTACGAAAGGTCTAAGACGGAGCCATGACATTGAGGGTCAGTCAAAGATCTCTTAAAGGAGATATTCCCATCATTAATGCAATTGAAACAAGACGCTTCCATGATAGCCTGAAGAGCTCTACCTCGGCTACAGTTCAAAACGTCACCATAGGCAATATATTGAAATCACCGCATAACAGGATATTTCTCCTAGATTCCAGAAAATCTACTAAATTTTGTAGTTCACATCTAAAGTTGCCAATTCTTTCATTGGGAGGGAAGTACACTGAAACTATGGTAAGGTTTTTAGTTTCGTAAATCAATATTTCGGAACTTGATTGAAAAGGTACCTTTTTCACTTTAATTGACTTTTTAAAGATGCATGCAACTCCACCGTAGTTGTCAGAGCGATATTTGGTAAATACATTGTAGTTAATTAGATTACAAGAATTTTTTTGATTTTGAGTATTGAATTTTTCACTAAGTACACAGGTGTCGATATCAAACCTGTTTAGATAGTGTTCCAAATAGTTTTTATTTAGAGAGAGACTTTGGATATTGTATGGCAAAAACCTTACCATTTATGAAGTAGAAGTATAAATTTGGGAGTAATTGACATTTTCCAGGTATGTGTATACATTGTTGGTTTTATGAAACAATTTGAGTTTTGATAGAAGACGGAAAAAAATTGAGTGTATTTATATTTTGGAATGAAAAAAGATATGGAGAGATAAATTTAGGCATTTTGATTGGTTGATGAGTGAAGTGATGTTTCTTGTGATTTTGACGAATTTTGACTTTTAAAGTTGGATAGAACTAGTTTTAAATTACTCATTTCAGGGAGCATAGATAACACCTGAGATATAAAATTAGAAATGAATTTCTCAACTTCGGATGTTTTGAAGTACTTGGGATGACTGAATACTGAACCGGACGGAGTTATTGTAGTGGGCTGTAGCGCAGTAAAGTGTGGTTTAGGCCGTAACTCAACAACTTTACTATACTTGATGTATTTATTTCCTCATCACAATTTCGGACATTATCCTCATTCTTCTTCCTCAAACTTGGGAATTGCGTATTGTACTCACCATCAGATAAGATCCCATAATAATTTGTGTTGAGAGAGTAGTTCTGAACGACCTACTTCCTCGACAAATTTGAGATAGCCATTATCTCCCTGATATCCTTCTCCCTCTTCCACGATGCACACTTCCTTACATCAGTGGATACGTGATCCTTAACATTGTAATTGATGCACTTTATCTCATCACAAAATGGGGAACAGCTCAATGTCTTCAGACACGAGTCGCATCCAAAGTTTTCACATACTGAATTCTCACAGAGTAGTTTCTTGCCGCAGTTCAAGCATCCTTTCCTGGATCTACATCGCACGAAAATATGGCCCAGGCGTCCACAATTCTTGCACTGACGTAAGGGGGGTATGTAGATTTCCGCGTTAACTATCGTATTGAACATTTTCAAAACTGGGAAAAGCCACAGAACCAAAGCCCACTTTAATAGCGGATGAAGGAGACTGCTTACCAGAGTCGTCAAATCGTTTGTACCTGTAAACAGATATAACATCGAACCCATTGTTATCCTAGATTTCCTCCCTGATCTCCCCTTCAGAAAAAGAGGAAGGAACATTCTTGATAATAACATACCTTTGTATGAATTTATCAGGTAAAATAGCACAAAGGCCAATCCCTTCAAGTTTCTCGTTAAGGGTAAAGTTGTTTGCATCTTCTTCATTATTAAAAGTAAGACGAAAGGTATTGTAACCTACCTCCTTGATGACAACCTTCAATGAAAGATCGATTTTTCTTAACCTTTCATGTAGAAAGAGTTCTTCTACATGAAAGAGTTCTTCTACATGAAACTCTTTCTGGAGTTTGATAATTTTTCGTCTGATTGTATCAGAACATTCAAAGGACCAGTATGGTTGGCTGGATACCAATTTATAATATCAGCAGTTTTGTCATTAGCATTTGTGGTTTTTGGTGAGTGTTCGGCATGGTCAGATTCAGCTGCTTGTGATTGTTGAGAGCTACTATTATCCGAAGAATAGTTGGTTGTGTCATAAACAATGCAAGCATCGCAATCATTATTTTTCAACTGTTTATTTTCACTGTTTTTTTTGATGTCCTCCAGCGGACGCTTTGCACCGCCCGGAGGGCGTTCTTGATCATCCATTTGAAAACCCTTATCAGCCAAGAGAACACATAATAAGGCAATTCAAAAATTTTAAAGGCCACTGACTTAAAAGTGTCACTTTTTTCAAATTTATAAAATAAATAAATTTTTTTAATAACACAGTATAATAGAGTCACTGTCTGAAATTCAATAAGAGGGTTTCCTTTTTTTATTTATTATATATGTAATTTTCCATTTGTTAGGCACAATTTATACAATAAAGAGATGATCAAAGAAGAAACCACAAAATGAAAAAATGCAGAAACCGTTACTTTTGATGTAAGTAAGGCAATAACAAATATACAAGATCAAAAACCTGCGCACAGAGCGTTTACAATCCGATTTCAAGAGTTGAGTTGAGAGTGGAGGTGGTTTAAACTTGAGCAAATAATTAAATAGTGTAAACAGCTGATGCAAAAAAATACAATTTTTATATTAAAAAACAGTTAGTAATTAGAATAAATTATGGAGACTTCAAAATAAATTTTTTTTATTTTAAATTTAAGTTTTCGTTAATTTTCATATTAAATTTACAATTGTCTTCTTCTTTTTTATAAAACATGCATTGTTTTGATAACAAACAGTGACGTTTTCTGTTGTTTTGTATGGAAACACTGCGAAGTTAAATCTTGTATTCAAAAACATCAAATGGGATTAACATCAGATTAAATTTATTTTTAGATTAAATAATCTGATTATTAATTAGCATATGATTGCAAACTCAGAAACCCGCTCTAAGACTAACAATTCAATCAGTCACAAATATGTCAAATAAAACACCATGACAACTCATCAACTCTTCTAAGAATATACGACCATAACACAAGCAAATAACCTATAAAACCCACGATGCAAGAGAAGAAAATGAGTGACATATAAAAAAACACAAAAATATTGAAAACAAAGAATGATTTCAAATTAAATACCAATGATTACATAACACAGTGAGACAAAATAAACGAAAATTGAAATACCTGGGAAGTGATAATATTTTTCTGAAAGGTGGGTCCGAGTAGAACAAGAATATGTTTTTGAAATTTGCCAAACACCTTCAAAATCTTGAGTTACTGATAAAAACCCGGTTTTTCGTACCTTTAGGCACTTATAAGTCAGTAACTTAGTTAAATCTGGACCGATTTTTAGTTTCTCCACGGATTTAGAAAGCAGAAGCTGAGGCCTTTATAATGACAAGTTTGGAGATGTTTTTTGAAAGTATTTTATGTAGGATCCGTACTATTTATTAATTGATTAGAAACCCCTGTCTATTTATGAGAAAAACGCAACTTGACAATGTTATTGATCTTTTTCTTAATATATATATATATATATACTAGCTATACCCACTGTGCTTTGCTACCCTAAAATCAATGTATACAAAAAAACACTTCACTATTTTGAAGATTCTAAATGTAATAGTTTTCGGATATACAGTTTTACATTTTGGGGATGTCACGCAAATTATTGCAAGTTCGCCAATTTTTCCAAATGTAAATTTTGATTTTAATGTAAGCTATGAAAAAATTAAATAATATAATAGTTTCCCACATGTATATGTATTTAATTCATATGAAAGATCCCAAGTTCCCATTGATAATTCGCCCATTTTTCTCGAAATGTTTACATAAATGTCGAAGTTTTTCATGTAAAATTTTCTAGTTCTTATATTTTTTCAGATATATGAACTTTTTATTTAATTCATATGAGAGGTTCCAATTTGAAAGTCCGCCAATATATTACCCACATGTTCATATTGACTTCAAAGGATTTTTGCTCTTTTAATTGTTCCCCAAACATACGATTTCTTCTACTTATTTCATATGGGAGGTTCCAACACCCCTAATGATAGTCCGCCCATTTTTCCCAAAATGTTCAAAAAATGTTAAATTTCATCGTGCAAAATTTGGGGATTTTAGGTCTATTAGGTCTCAGACAAACGACAACGCCAATTTATTTACATGTATGTTAAAGTTGTTCTTGCAAAATTTGAGGATTTTAGCTCTAATAATTTTTCAAATATACGAATTTTTCTATTTAATTCATATGGGGGCTTCAAGCCCCCCCCCCAGATAAAAGTCCGCTTTTTTTCCTCCAAAATGTTGAGATGAATATTTAAGTTCTTCGTGCAAAATTTGAAGGATTTAGTTCCATTACTTTCCCAGATAAACGAATTTTTTTTATTTAATTTATATGGGAGGTGCCACGCCCCCTAATGCTAGTCCGCCTACTTTTGGTCCTCAATCATATTGACACTAAAGTGGCTCCGGAAAAATTGTACGACTGTAACTGTTATATCATCTCAAATATACGGATTTAATATTTTCTTAATATTTTTGTATATTTTATTCATATGGGAGGAGGAACGCCCCCCATTGGTAGTCCGGCAATTTATTACACAAAATGTTTACATGGATGCTAAAGTTCTTCGTGCAAAATTTGAAGGTTCTAACTCTAATAGTTTCCCAGATAAGAGAATTTTTGTAGTTAATTCATATGGGGGGTGCCACGCCCCCTACTGCTAGTACGCCTGCTTTTTCCTTAAATAAGGAGGACTCTATCTGTTATATTTTCGCAGATATACTGACAAACAAAGAAACCAACAAACACACATTGCCAAGTTCCCTATTGAAAATCCGCCCGTTATACTCTACCACCATCAGTGGTGATAGAGGGTATATATAAGTTTGTCATTCCGTGTGTAACACCAAGAAATATTCATCTGAGACCCAACAAAGTATATATATTCTGGATCCTTATGAAATTCTGAGTCGACTTAACTACGCTCACGTTAAAACGAAGCAATGAAAATTAACGAAATTCAGCAAAAATATTAATTATTATCCGGTACAGTTTGGTATTGAAAATGAGCAAAATCGGTTCACATAGGGAAAAGTTGTAAATCAAAATTTAAAACAACTCCGAAAAAAATAAGCATTTTTTATATATTTTGATGTAATTTTCTCGAAAACTATTCAAGATAAATTCATGAAAGTTATCATACATTCGTTTCTACACAGTATCTCGATTCCTGCTGAAAATTGCCAGAATCGGCCCATAATTTCATATACCTCCCATACAAAAGTACATATTCCCGGAAAATGAGTTTTTTGTTAATAACTTCCGTCAGAATGCTGATATCTTCACAAAATTTTACAACTTAAAATCCTATGTCAATAGAATTCATTTCTGGATGGGTCCATAATTGGACATAGCTCCCATATAAAATTTGGAATAAGTATTGCTCATATGTACAGAAATATTACTATGAATTTTTTTTTTTTCTGATCGGTCCATAATTGGTCATAGCTCCCATACAAGGACCCCTCCCGAAAATCACTTAAACGCGAATAACTCATTACTAAATTAAGATATACATATAAAATTTGGAATAAGTATTGCTCATATGCACAGAAATATTACTATGAAATTTTTTTCCGATCGGTCCATAATTGGTCATAGCTCCCATACAAGGATCCTTCCCGAAAATCACTCAAACGCACATAACTCATTACTAAATTAAGATATCCATATAAAATTTGGTACAAGTATTGCTCATATGCACAGAAATATTACTGTGGAAGTTTATTTTCGATCGGTCCATAATTGGTCATAGCTCCCATACAAGGTCCCTTCCCGAAAATCACTTAAACAAGTGTTGCTCACATATACAGAAATATTACTATGAAATTTTTTCCGATCAGTCCATAATTGGTCATAGCTCCCATACAAGGCCCCCTCCCGAAAATCACTTAAACGCACATAACTCATTACTAAATTAAAATATCCATATGAAGTTTGGTACAAGTATTGCTCTCACATACAGAAATATTACTGTGAAATTTTTTCCGATCGGTCTATAATTGATCATAGCTCCCATACAAGGTCCCTTCCCGAAAATCACTTAAACGCACATAACTCATTGCTTAATTAAGATATCTATGTTTTTTCCGATCGGTCTATCTTTGGTCATTGCTCCCATGCAAGGTTCTCTCCCGAAAATCACTTAAACGCACATAACTCATTACAAAATATTGATATCCATACATTTAGCACAAATATTGCTCTTATATACATAAATTTTAAAATTTTGTCTTTATATACATAATTGGTCATAGCTCCCATACAAGGTCCTTTTACGAAAATCTCTTAAACACTCATTACCAAATAAAGCTTTTGATACAAAATTAGTTTGCTATACAAAAATTCTATTTCAAGATTTTTTCACATCGGTCCATAACATGGGTACGGTCGGTCATATGCAAGGTTCCCTTCAGAAAATCACTTGAACACACACTACTTATTACTAAATTACGATATAGATACAAAATTTGATTGAAATATAGCTTTTATGTACAGAAATTTAGCTTAAAGATTTTTTTACGATCGGTCTATAATTGCTCATATCACCCATACTAGGTCCTGCCCTAAAAGCACTTTAACCGTATTTAACTAGTTGCATTATCAATCTGTGTAGAACAAAATTATATATATGTATTTTGAAAATCCTTAAATCTTTCACACACATGCATACATGCACATTATTAAATATCGTTAAAGCATATTTTAGGGCGCTATAAAAATATAAAAGAAAATATAATGTTCACTAAATTTTGGAATTGTAACAGATTTAAGCTATTTCAATCTTGGGGTTTTTCTATTTAAGACATGAGAAAACTTATTTCTACAAATATTTGATCAATTAAAAAAGTATTCATATAAAAGTAGCTGGTGGAGGGTATTTAAGATTCGGCTCAGCCTAAGCACCCTTGTTATGTTAAAAGTTATTTAATTCAAATATTTAATAATTTTTTTATTATTTAATAAATGACATACAATAATATAATATATTTTTTTATTTTAATCTATCAACAGATGTTCTACCGAAGGGCTTCCAATAGATCTTCAGTAGGCCACCTTCAAACATCCCTACTTTGGAATGTATTTTATCATTCCTACTTTAGGCTTACTTTTATCATCCCTTCTTTAGAGTGCCTTTTACCATCCCTACTATTGATACAAAATTTGGCACAAATATTAGTTTGCTATACAAAAATTCTATTTCAAGATCGCACAGTGGGGCAGAATGGAAATTTTTTGGAAATAAATCTGGCATTTCTAAACGGCTGATCCGATCGGGATAAAATTTGGCGTGAGCGTAGCCAAGGAGTATTCGAGTTTAAGTTTTGAAGATGAACCATGCAGATGCCCCAGGGACGGCGCTGTGGCGGCTCAAAGTAGGGTACCTACGACATGTAAAATTTTTAAACTCGTGCCATTTTTTTGGTTTTCACCCAAATACAAAGATTTTTATATTTTGTGAAAGCGCTCGACGAGATCTTGAAAAAACATGCTTGGACATACTACTTATCTCTTATAATATCCGAGTTATAGGCATTTAAAAATTTAGTGATACAAAATTTACCATACCTTGGTCCGCCTTTTTTTGAATACCGGGCGTAATTTTGGACCAAATGGACTCAATTTTTTCTTGTTAGTTAGACAACAAAATTTCCAATAATATACAAAAAATTTCAGATCAATATCGTTTACAGATCCAAAAATATACGTTTTTTAATTTAAAAATTCAAAAATTTTTAGATTTTTGGCGTTTTTTTGCCAAAAATGTGTCTTAACTCTTTTATTAATAAAATAAAATTTTTATTAAGAACATATAATAATTTTATAGTTTTCTAAAAGGTATCTTTACGCAGAAGGCTTTGGCGTAAAAAACTTGTCCTATTTTTTGAAAATGTTGCCACTGCGTCCTTCCGAATATGACCTATTTTTTATCAAAACTTCAACTTTGGGCGACATGTTCTAAAATCCCAAAGCTGGGATCAGAAAACTGAAAGCAGTTTTGGAAACCTCAATATGTTTTCTATTTACTCCAAAAGTATTTTCCCAGCCCTGAAAGAAATGTGGACCCTATGGGCAAAAAAGTAAAAAATCCCATTTTTGGGATTTTCATTCCTATTTTTGGGAATTGCGGGATGCCCTTTGACCTTTTCAATTTTTTTTTTGCATATTCTTATTTGAAATGTCAAATTTAACAAGCGTTGAAAATTTCATTGAGTTTTGTTCATAAATAAAGATTTTGTCATATATTACATATTTGTTTAATTTCTAAAACTATGATTTATATCAAAATTTTAATAGGATCGCAGATAGCTACAACAATTTAGTCCATATTTATCCCTTAATATCATTTTTTAGTTAGATATGGAAATTCTCGACCCTTTACAAAAAATTTCAAGCCAATACTCAATTACATTCAAAAATTTGTTCATTTAAACCTGTGTCCTTTAATTTCATCTTTTTCATATTTTAGTATTAAGTATGACAGCACATATTTAAATCTTATATTTACCTATTTTTCTATTTGTTATAATTGAAAGGTCCTATTATGCTTAAATTTTCAAAAATTTATAACTATTTTTTACCTAAATTTTTTCGACAGATCATTTCGTTCTGTTTCGTTTATGATCATGTAGGTAAAAATATACAGGTAATGATAATTTCGATTCATTCACTAATAAGAAATATCAATGACTGAATTACAGGTTATAGTAATATAGTCCTAAATGTTAATAGGTAGACAATTCGTAATTTTTTACTTTGGAATACCTGTATCGGAAATGACAAGAATTGGTATATAAGTAAACTTCTCAGATTTTAAGTACCATATTTAATAAATCTACAATGAAGATTACATTAAAGTACGAAGAGTTGTGTTCCGTTTTATGGAGTATATCTTCAAAAGGTCCAGAAAGAATTGAAGACATTTCAAATTATATAAAAACTACATATAGTAGAAAAGAAGACAAAACAGGCATATCAAAAATTGAAAACTTTTTAAAACTTTTTGATGTAAAAAGTAAGTCTGCGGATGGAAATCAAAAGAAATTTCGATTAAAATTTTGTAGTTGGATGGAAACTACTACGGAAATCTCAACTTACAACACATCAATAGGAGCGCCTTGCAAGTCATACGAAGACTTATGTTCAAGGTACAAAAAAAGAGGGTCACACAAAAACTTTTTTCAATCTCAAATGAGGAAATTGCTGATACATTTAACGAAATGCTGAAAAAGGAAAACCAACATATGGATGTCGTACATATTGCAACTATTCTTCCTAATGCATCACCAAAACGACTTAAGCGAATTGTGGAAAGTATACCAACTCCAACATCATAATCAAATTTTACTGAAGAGGAAGCAATAGCGCTTATGTTGGAACTGGGTCTCAGTCGAAATAAGTACCAAATATTAAGAAAAGCTCTGCATGAAAAAGGACACAATATATTACCATCATACAAGGCGATCCAGGAAAAAAAAAACAAACTATCCTACTAAATCAACAAAAAATAATGAAGAATTGAAAGAACTGAGAGCTGCGGAAAAAGGCAGAATCCAAGAAGAATTTAAAGTTCAGATGGGATTAAACATCGACAAACCACTTTCAATTTGCGGTAGTACAAATGACGGTAATACGTCGAGAAGGTTTTTTCGTGATTTTGAAATTACTTCAAAAATAACTGGAATCGACAAGGAGTTGCTTCGAAGAGTTAAAACTATTTTAATGGCACTGAATAGTAAACATAAAATTAATGAAAATCGATTTGGGGAATACACATCTGAAATTTCTAAATTACTTGTATCTCTGTATCCATAGAGGGAACTAACACCAACAGTACACAAAGTATTGTGTCATGGTCAAATAATAATTGAATCGAATATTCTTCCACTTGGAGAGTTAACAGAAGAAGCCCAGGAAGCGAGGAATCGAGATTTTAAGCATGTTCAACTATTCAGCTCAAGAAAATGCTCCAGGCAATCACAGAATGAAGATATTTTTAATAGTTTACTTCTATCTTCTGATCCTGTTCTTTCAACTATGCGAAAAAGATGGATTTGTTATGAAACTCTATCATCTCAAAACAAGGAAGATTTAAAGGACTTATATTACCTTCTGGATATGTATACCGATATGACAGATTATTTTATAGAAAATAAGTAGTGTTAGGAATTAACTATATAAGTAGGTTGTAAGAATTAATTGTATTATGTTTAAGATAAACAGTTCAGATAAAAAAAGCTATTATACTAACTGATGATATTGTATTAAATTGTGTTTTATATTTCGGTGGGCGGGAAAGGTAATTTGTGTGGGGTGATTTAGGTGTTGTTGTGCGTGGCTCATAATAAAATTATAATTTTTTTTATTTAATATACAATATTATAATAAAATAATTAACTAAATAATTTTTAAAAATTGTCCAAATATTTTATTCAACACCAAATGTATGTTCTGTCATACTTAATACTAAAATATGAAAAAGATGAAATTAAAGGACACAGGTTTAAATGAACATATTTTTGAATGTAATTGAGTATTGGCTTGAAATTTTTTGTAAAGGGTCGAGAATTTCCATATCTAACTAAAAAATTATATTAAGGGATAAATATGGACTAAATTGTTGTAGCTATCTGCGATCCTATTAAAATTTTGATATAAATCATAGTTTTAGAAATTAAACAAATATGTAATATATGACAAAATCTTTATTTATGAACAAAACTCAATGAAATTTTCAACGCTTGTTAAATTTGTCATTACAAATAAGAATATACAAAAAAAAGGTCAAAGGGCATCCCGCAATTCCCAAAAATAGGAATGAAAATCCCAAAAATGGGATTTTTTATTTTTTTGCCCATAGGGTCCACATTTCTTTCAGGGCTGGGAAAATACTTTTGGAGTAAATAGAAAACATATTGAGGTTTCCAAAACTGCTTTCAGTTTTCTGATCCCAGCTTTGGGATTTTAGAACATGTCGCCCAAAGTTGAAGTTTTGATAAAAAATAGGTCATATTCGGAAGGACGCAGTGGCAACATTTTCAAAAAATAGGACTAGTTTTTTACGCCAAAGCGTTCTGCGTAAAGATACCTTTTAGAAAACTATAAAATTGTTATATGTTCTTAATAAAAATTTTATTTTATTAATAAAAGAGTTAAGACACATTTTTGGCAAAAAAACGCCAAAAATCTAAAAATTTTTGAATTTTTAAATTAAAAAACGTATATTTTTGGATCTGTAAACGATATTGATCTGAAATTTTTTGTATATTATTGGAAATTTTGTTGTCTAACTAACAAGAAAAAATTGAGTCCATTTGGTCCAAAATTACGCCCGGTATTCAAAAAAAGGCGGACCAAGGTATGGTAAATTTTGTATCACTAAATTTTTAAATGCCTATAACTCGGATATTATAAGAGATAAGTAGTATGTCCAAGCATGTTTTTTCAAGATCTCGTCGAGCGCTTTCACAAAATATAAAAATCTTTGTATTTGGGTGAAAACCAAAAAAATGGCACGAGTTTAAAAATTTTACATGTCGTAGGTACCCTACTTTGAGCCGCCACAGCGCCGTCCCTGGGGCATCTGCAGGGTTCATCTTCAAAACTTAAACTCGAATACTCCTTGGCTACGCTCACGCCAATTTTATCCCGATCGGATCAGCCGTTTAGAAATGCCAGATTTATTTCCAAAAAATTTCCATTCTGCCCCACTGTGTATTGGTCCTAGCAAAAATTGTCCAAAGGAGTTCAGATAGCTATTTCGTCATTCTTTCCATTTTTTTATACCCACCATCAAAAAAGACCCAGAAAAGTATATATATTCTGAGTCCTTATTAAATTCTAAGACGATCTAACCATGTCCGTCCGGCTGTCTGTTGAAAGAACGATAGAGTCCGAACGGAATGAGCTAGAGGGTAAATTTTCCATAAATGTTCTCTATAGATAAGGCTTGTTTGGTATTGAAAATGGGCAATATCCGTCCTCGTTTTCGGATAGCCCCCATACAAGTGCAACCCCGAAAAACAGCTTTAACGGGCATATCTGTTCTAAAAGTACGAGTATAGCGATGAAATTCGACATAAATAAGTCTCATATGATCCAAAATCTCCCTACCAAATTTTATGAGGATCGGTTCATAATTGCCCCTACCCCCCATATAAGGTCCCCTTCGGAAAACCACTATAACGCTCATTGCTGGCTTAAAAATATGAATATAGCGATGAAATTCAACACAAATAAGTTTCATGTGAGTCAAAATCTCTCTACCAAATTTTATACAGATCGGTCCATAATTGACCGTACCCCCCATATTAGGTCCCCTTCAAAACATAACTTTAACGCTCATTACTGTCTTAAAAATACTAGTATAGCAATGAAATTTGACATAATTAAATCTCTGATGAGTCAAAACCTCTATACCAAATTTTAAGTGGATCGGTCCATAATTGATCTTACCCCCACATAAGGTCCCCTTCAAAAAACGACCTTAACGCTCATTACTTTTTAAAAATACGAGTAAAGCAATGAAATTTGACATAAGTAAGTCTCTTACGAGCAAAATCCTCTCTACCAAATTTTATGAGAATCGGTCCATAATTGACACCAATCCCCCAATTAAGTTCCATCTCAGAAAACGACTAGAATTTTAAGAGGATCCAAATTTTACCATAAGCAAATTTACAGGAAATCAAAACATTAAAAAATTATTGAATACTAGCTGCGCGTACCCGGCTATCTGTAATGACTATACTTTTTTTAATATATGTCAAAAGTTAGCTTATAACGATAAAATAGTTATTATTTTTTCTGCATTTAGTTTAATACTGAAAGTCAGTTTCTGGACCTTAAAAATTTACAAATTAAAAATGAGCTTTAATTAGAAAATTTTGACTAATGTAGAAACATTTAGGAAGCTTTTTTGAGAAATAATACTTAAATCAGCATTCTCAATCACTGGTAGGGAACTAAGGACACTTTCAAATTAGTCGTTTTATTTTTCCAATGTTCAGTAGATTTAAAGAACTGTTCAGTTTAAATTCGGTCACACTGTACTTTGAATTGTAGTGCCCCTGGTGTATAGAGGCAAAAGGCTTTGGGGCATTTTATTAACTACAAAAATACGTACTATTAACCGTACAAAATTTCAAGCGATTTTCTTTCTATTTGAAAAAGTACATGCAATTGAAGAAACTCTGAAACGATTATGAAAAATTCTGCACAAAATCATAAAAAATTTGGGCTCATTGAAAGATTTCAAATTCCCTTAAAAATAACAAAATTAATTTTTTTCTGTCCTAAAAAATATGAAGATTCCTTTAATTTTGACAGAAAAAGCAAAACAACTTTTAATTTGACAAACAATTTTGAGTAGTTCATTAAAGAGTAAAACCGCCGGTTTTGTCTCATCATTGTTTCTCAAAAATACATCCATTTATACAAAAGTATGTTTAAACATATTATTTTTATTCATTAGCTTTTATGCATCCACCCTAAAGTTTTGGCTGAATTTAGACACCACTTATTAAATCCGAAGAAATAAAAGTTTAAAGGTCAAATATCGTTAGATGTACCAAGAAGATACCCAAATAATTTTACTTATTAAAATATCCACGTCTTCCTCTAATTAAAAAAAATTTCGGAATTTGTAAATGGTAAATGGAAAATATGTGCTGGTGTTATTCAAAATCGACTTTTTTCATAGACGATAGTCGAGTTATCGACGTTTTTGGAACAAAATAGTCGACTTCGACTTTTTGACTTTATTCGACAAAAAGTCGATTGTTCGAAAGGCAATTTATAGAACCCTACTAATGAGTAGTCAAATTCATATCTTCATGGTTGTTTAGATTTGGGCTGCATTTAAAAAATGGCAACCGAATTTATGTAAAGATAATTTTTTGATGGCATATTTACTTGATCATAGATTTTTATTGTTATCTCGATTATAACAATAAATTTAAATTTTATATTTTTGATATAAAACTCGATTTGTATGGAAAATATGAGTGATTACGGATCCACAGTGGGGCAGAATGGAAATTTTTTGGAAATAAATCTGGCATTTCTAAACGGCTGATCCGATCGGGATAAAATTTGGCGTGAGCGTAGCCAAGGAGTATTCGAGTTTAAGTTTTGAAGATGAACCCTGCAGATGCCCCAGGGACGGCGCTGTGGCGGCTCAAAGTAGGGTACCTACGACATGTAAAATTTTTAAACTCGTGCCATTTTTTTGTTTTTCACCCAAATACAAAGATTTTTATATTTTGTGAAAGCGCTCGACGAGATCTTGAAAAAACATGCTTGGACATACTACTTATCTCTTATAATATCCGAGTTATAGGCATTTAAAAATTTAGTGATACAAAATTTACCATACCTTGGTCCGCCTTTTTTTGAATACCGGGCGTAATTTTTGACCAAATGGACTCAATTTTTTCTTGTTAGTTAGACAACAAAATTTCCAATAATATACAAAAAATTTCAGATCAATATCGTTTACAGATCCAAAAATATACGTTTTTTAATTTAAAAATTCAAAAAATTTTAGATTTTTGGCGTTTTTTTGCCAAAAATGTGTCTTAACTCTTTTATTAATAAAATAAAATTTTTATTAAGAACATATAATAATTTTATAGTTTTCTAAAAGGTATCTTTACGCAGAAGGCTTTGGCGTAAAAAACTTGTCCTATTTTTTGAAAATGTTGCCACTGCGTCCTTCCAAATATGACCTATTTTTTATCAAAACTTCAACTTTGGGCGACATGTTCTAAAATCCCAAAGCTGGGATCAGAAAACTGAAAGCAGTTTTGGAAACCTCAATATGTTTTCTATTTACTCCAAAAGTATTTTCCCAGCCCTGAAAGAAATGTGGACCCTATGGGCAAAAAAGTAAAAAATCCCATTTTTGGGATTTTCATTCCTATTTTTGGGAATTGCGGGATGCCCTTTGACCTTTTCAATTTTTTTTTGCATATTCTTATTTGAAATGTCAAATTTAACAAGCGTTGAAAATTTCATTGAGTTTTGTTCATAAATAAAGATTTTGTCATATATTACATATTTGTTTAATTTCTAAAACTATGATTTATATCAAAATTTTAATAGGATCGCAGATAGCTACAACAATTTAGTCAATATTTATCCCTTAATATCATTTTTTAGTTAGATATGGAAATTCTCGACCCTTTACAAAAAATTTCAAGCCAATATCTCAATTACATTCAAAAATATGTTCATTTAAACCTGTGTCCTTTAATTTCATCTTTTTCATATTTTAGTATTAAGTATGACAGAACATACATTTGGTGTTGAATAAAATATTTGGACAATTTTTAAAAATTATTTAGTTAATTATTTTATTATAATATTGTATATAAAATAAAAAAAATTATAATTTTATTATGAGCCACGCACAACAACACCTAAATCACCCCACACAAATTACCTTTCCCGCCCACCGAAATATAAAACACAATTTAATACAATATCATCAGTTAGTATAATAGCTTTTTTTATTTGAACTGTTTATCTTAAACATAATACAATTAATTCTTACAACCTACTTATATAGTTAATTCCTAACACTACTTATTTTCTATAAAATAATCTGTCATATCGGTATACATATCCAGAAGGTAATATAAGTCCTTTAAATCTTCCTTGTTTTGAGATGATAGAGTTTCATAACAAATCCATCTTTTTCGCATAGTTGAAAGAACAGGATCAGAAGATAGAAGTAAACTATTAAAAATATCTTCATTCTGTGATTGCCTGGAGCATTTTCTTGAGCTGAATAGTTGAACATGCTTAAAATCTCGATTCCTCGCTTCCTGGGCTTCTTCTGTTAACTCTCCAAGTGGAAGAATATTCGATTCAATTATTATTTGACCATGACACAATACTTTGTGTACTGTTGGTGTTAGTTTTTATTAAGAACATATAATAATTTTATAGTTTTCTAAAAGGTATCTTTACGCAGAAGGCTTTGGCGTAAAAAACTTGTCCTATTTTTTGAAAATGTTGCCACTGCGTCCTTCCAAATATGACCTATTTTTTATCAAAACTTCAACTTTGGGCGACATGTTCTAAAATCCCAAAGCTGGGATCAGAAAACTGAAAGCAGTTTTGGAAACCTCAATATGTTTTCTATTTACTCCAAAAGTATTTTCCCAGCCCTGAAAGAAATGTGGACCCTATGGGCAAAAAAGTAAAAAATCCCATTTTTGGGATTTTCATTCCTATTTTTGGGAATTGCGGGATGCCCTTTGACCTTTTCAATTTTTTTTTGCATATTCTTATTTGAAATGTCAAATTTAACAAGCGTTGAAAATTTCATTGAGTTTTGTTCATAAATAAAGATTTTGTCATATATTACATATTTGTTTAATTTCTAAAACTATGATTTATATCAAAATTTTAATAGGATCGCAGATAGCTACAACAATTTAGTCAATATTTATCCCTTAATATCATTTTTTAGTTAGATATGGAAATTCTCGACCCTTTACAAAAAATTTCAAGCCAATATCTCAATTACATTCAAAAATATGTTCATTTAAACCTGTGTCCTTTAATTTCATCTTTTTCATATTTTAGTATTAAGTATGACAGAACATACATTTGGTGTTGAATAAAATATTTGGACAATTTTTAAAAATTATTTAGTTAATTATTTTATTATAATATTGTATATAAAATAAAAAAAATTATAATTTTATTATGAGCCACGCACAACAACACCTAAATCACCCCACACAAATTACCTTTCCCGCCCACCGAAATATAAAACACAATTTAATACAATATCATCAGTTAGTATAATAGCTTTTTTTATTTGAACTGTTTATCTTAAACATAATACAATTAATTCTTACAACCTACTTATATAGTTAATTCCTAACACTACTTATTTTCTATAAAATAATCTGTCATATCGGTATACATATCCAGAAGGTAATATAAGTCCTTTAAATCTTCCTTGTTTTGAGATGATAGAGTTTCATAACAAATCCATCTTTTTCGCATAGTTGAAAGAACAGGATCAGAAGATAGAAGTAAACTATTAAAAATATCTTCATTCTGTGATTGCCTGGAGCATTTTCTTGAGCTGAATAGTTGAACATGCTTAAAATCTCGATTCCTCGCTTCCTGGGCTTCTTCTGTTAACTCTCCAAGTGGAAGAATATTCGATTCAATTATTATTTGACCATGACACAATACTTTGTGTACTGTTGGTGTTAGTTCCCTCTATGGATACAGAGATACAAGTAATTTAGAAATTTCAGATGTGTATTCCCCAAATCGATTTTCATTAATTTTATGTTTACTATTCAGTGCCATTAAAATAGTTTTAACTCTTCGAAGCAACTCCTTGTCGATTCCAGTTATTTTTGAAGTAATTTCAAAATCACGAAAAAACCTTCTCGACGTATTACCGTCATTTGTACTACCGCAAATTGAAAGTGGTTTGTCGATGTTTAATCCCATCTGAACTTTAAATTCTTCTTGGATTCTGCTTTTTTCCGCAGCTCTCAGTTCTTTCAATTCTTCATTATTTTTTGTTGATTTAGTAGGATAGTTTGTTTTTTTTTTCCTGGATCGCCTTGTATGATGGTAATATATTGTGTCCTTTTTCATGCAGAGCTTTCCTTAATATTTGGTACTTATTTCGACTGAGACCCAGTTCCAACATAAGCGCTATTGCTTCCTCTTCAGTAAAATTTGATTATGATGTTGGAGTTGGTATACTTTCCACAATTCGCTTAAGTCGTTTTGGTGATGCATTAGGAAGAATAGTTGCAATATGTACGACATCCATATGTTGGTTTTCCTTTTTCAGCATTTCGTTAAATGTATCAGCAATTTCCTCATTTGAGATTGAAAAAAGTTTTTGTGTGACCCTCTTTTTTTTTACCTTGAACATAAGTCTTCGTATGACTTGCAAGGCGCTCCTATTGATGTGTTGTAAGTTGAGATTTCCGTAGTAGTTTCCATCCAACTACAAAATTTTAATCGAAATTTCTTTTGATTTCCATCCACAGACTTACTTTTTACATCAAAAAGTTTTCAATTTTTGATATGCCTGTTTTGTCTACTTTTCTACTATATGTAGTTTTTATATAATTTGAAATGTCTTCAATTCTTTCTGGACCTTTTGAAGATATACTCCATAAAACGGAACACAACTCTTCGTACTTTAATGTAATCTTCATTGTAGATTTATTAAATATGGTACTTAAAATCTGAGAAGTTTACTTATATACCAATTCTTGTCATTTCCGATACAGGTATTCCAAAGTAAAAAATTACGAATTGTCTACCTATTAACATTTAGGACTATATTACTATAACCTGTAATTCAGTCATTGATATTTCTTATTAGTGAATGAATCGAAATTATCATTACCTGTATATTTTTACCTACATGATCATAAACGAAACAGAACGAAATGATCTGTCGAAAAAATTTAGGTAAAAAATAGTTATAAATTTTTGAAAATTTAAGCATAATAGGACCTTTCAATTATAACAAATAGAAAAATAGGTAAATATAAGATTTAAATATGTGCTGTCATACTTAATACTAAAATATGAAAAAGATGAAATTAAAGGACACAGGTTTAAATGAACAAATTTTTGAATGTAATTGAGTATTGGCTTGAAATTTTTTGTAAAGGGTCGAGAATTTCCATATCTAACTAAAAAATGATATTAAGGGATAAATATGGACTAAATTGTTGTAGCTATCTGCGATCCTATTAAAATTTTGATATAAATCATAGTTTTAGAAATTAAACAAATATGTAATATATGACAAAATCTTTATTTATGAACAAAACTCAATGAAATTTTCAACGCTTGTTAAATTTGACATTTCAAATAAGAATATGCAAAAAAAAAATTGAAAAGGTCAAAGGGCATCCCGCAATTCCCAAAAATAGGAATGAAAATCCCAAAAATGGGATTTTTTACTTTTTTGCCCATAGGGTCCACATTTCTTTCAGGGCTGGGAAAATACTTTTGGAGTAAATAGAAAACATATTGAGGTTTCCAAAACTGCTTTCAGTTTTCTGATCCCAGCTTTGGGATTTTAGAACATGTCGCCCAAAGTTGAAGTTTTGATAAAAAATAGGTCATATTCGGAAGGACGCAGTGGCAACATTTTCAAAAAATAGGACAAGTTTTTTACGCCAAAGCCTTCTGCGTAAAGATACCTTTTAGAAAACTATAAAATTATTATATGTTCTTAATAAAAATTTTATTTTATTAATAAAAGAGTTAAGACACATTTTTGGCAAAAAAACGCCAAAAATCTAAAATTTTTTGAATTTTTAAATTAAAAAACGTATATTTTATATAACTCGGATATTATAAGAGATAAGTAGTATGTCCAAGCATGTTTTTTCAAGATCTCGTCGAGCGCTTTCACAAAATATAAAAATCTTTGTATTTGGGTGAAAAACAAAAAAATGGCACGAGTTTAAAAATTTTACATGTCGTAGGTACCCTACTTTGAGCCGCCACAGCGCCGTCCCTGGGGCATCTGCAGGGTTCATCTTCAAAACTTAAACTCGAATACTCCTTGGCTACGCTCACGCCAAATTTTATTTCGATCGGATCAGCCGTTTAGAAATGCCAGATTTATTTCCAAAAAATTTCCATTCTGCCCCACTGTGGATCGGTCCATAACATGTGTGCGGTCGGTCATATGAAAGGTTCCCTTCAGAAAATCACTTGAACACACACTATTTATTACTAAATTACGATATAGATACAAAATTTGACTGAAATATAGCTTTTATGTACAGAAATTTTGCTTAAAGTCCTCCCATACTAGGTCCTGCCCCTAAAAGCACTTTAACCGTATTTAACTAGTTGCATTATCAATTTGTGTAGAACCAAATTATATATATGTATTTAGAAAATCCTTAAATCTTTCACACACATGCACATTATTAAATATCATTAAAGCATATGTTAGGGCGCTATAAAAATATAAAAGAAAATGTAATGTTCAATAAATTTTGGAAATGTAACGGGTTTAAGCTGTTTAAATCTTGGGGTTTTTCTATTTAATACATGAGAAAACTTATTTCTACAAATATTTGATCAATTAAAAAAGTATTAATATAAAATTTGCTGGTGGAGGGTATTTAAGATTCGGCTCAGCCGAATATAGCACTTTAACTTGTTTTTCTTGTTTACATTTTTTTGTATTTTATGTCAGCTGTCTACTTTAGGCGAACTGGCCAAAAACGGTTATAGGACACGTCATCAATGTATACTGGACACATTGGAAGGTTATACACATTCATCGGACGTGCCTGATCGCATACCAGACACAGAATATGTCGGAAACTTTGAAACGCTAATCTCAGATAGAATGTCTTGGTCAAGCGGAACATTGGAGCAAATACCAGTAGGAATCCGTTGCTACACGGATGGCTCTAAATTAGGGGACAAAGTGGGCCTGGGGTTCTATATTGAAGACCCAGAAACAGAAATATACCACCGTTTACCTAATCATAACACAAGCTTCCAGGCAGAAGTACGAGCAATAACGGAATGTGTAAATTGTATTAGAATAAATATGGCGCCCACAGGGCTTAATATATTTACCGACAGCCAGAAGGCAATTAGGGCGATATCAGGTGATAGAATTAAATCTAAGACCGTATTGGATTGTCAGAAAGCCATTCGGGAGTAGTCGGCAACGAAAGGGCGAATGTAATAGCTTTAAAGGGAAGGGAGCTCGATGTAGTTAACCTGACAAACGCAAAACCATTCGACGCAACAAAAGCTGAATTAAAAATATGGATGAGAGAATCTCATAAGGCCTCTTGGAATAATGAAACGGTGGGTAGAACCACAAAGATTCTATGGAGTGACCCTGATGAGAGCAAGTCGAGAAATCTCCTCAAAATGAGCAAGTCTGAAGTTAGTATGATGGTACGTATACTGAGTGGACACACAGGATTACGTGCACATCTATACAAAATTGGACGTGCGGATTCAGACGAATGTAGAGCATGTGGAGAGGACAGTGAAACTCTGGAGCACTTTCTTTGCCACTGTCAGGCATTCGTCGAAGTTAGATCCAAGTATATTGGAAGTGATGTTATTCCGGAAATAACATTCTTAACCAACACCGATTGGAAGATTCTTAGGAATTACGTCCAGGAAACTGAGTTTCTGAACATGGACAAATAATACATTCAGTGAAATTTTTTTTATGAATTGGAGCGCACAACAGGCCTGATAGTGGCCTAGGTGTATTCTTCGGATTTGATTAGTATACATTCTCCTATCAACCTAACCTAACCTTTGTCAGCTGTTTGTAGCTGTCACTTAACGTTGCGGATTGAAGTCTATTTTCTACAGGTTCGTCCGCAACGTAACTTCAACGTTACGGCAAAACTAACCACTTACACAGCTGATTCATCACGGAACGGAACGTAGAGACTAACTGAGCCTTAACCCATTAAACGCCAAGGCAATTAAAAATAAAAAAAATTGAAATTCATTTATTTATTTGTAGTTAAATAGAGTTAAAGATTACAGAAAAAAACAAAAAAGTAAAAAAAAATTTTTGGAAATGTGTTTTTGGGGCTGTACTCGGACGGGTACAGTGGCGTCATGAGTATGCAATTTTTTCAAGTATGAAAATTTTTGAAGCATACTTTTTCAACACATAGAGCGACATCGCATTGCTCACATAACCATCTTATTCTGTTATGACATTCACGACATCGTAACGGATTTTTTATCCTTTTCGGAAAGTGGCTTCCGCCACTATTTGCAACACCAGGAGCCAGCGATCGTTTGGAAATATTTACTTTCTGGGTATAGTTTCGCAAATAAAATCTAACAATGTTGCGTTGAAACTCTAGCAAGTCCATTTCAGATTTGTTTGCAGTTCTAAACAATTTCCAGGCATTTACCACAGTGGAACTCAACATTGCGGTAAAAAGCGGCCACCACCATTTCTTTCCTCGGAACTTTATCCTGTAGTTATTTACAGCTTGATCATGGAGGTCAACACCGCCCATTCCTGCATTATATTCTGCGATCAAGCTCGGTTGGCTTACACTAATTTTAGCTTTTTCAGTTGAACACCATCTGTTTACCATATGCATTGGCTCAACACATTCAAAATTCGACCCCACAGTTACTGCACTATTGTCGTTCCATTTAACAAATATTATTTGGTTGTTAGTGTCAAATTTGCAATCAAAATATCCTCTCTTTTTCTTCTTGAAAATTGCATTTGATTCTAGTGGACATTTTTTTGTTCTCGATTCACGAACAGTGCCGATAGCTCGAAATCCTCTTTTTTTTAATTCTACTAGAAGATCATATGACGTAAAGAAATTGTCAAAAAATACTACATGATCTGTAGGATTAGGAACGTTGTCTAAAAACTCAAGCACGACCCGGGATCCAAGCGGGAGTTTTGATCTTTCTGCACTTACACCTTTGGCTCCACAGTACGTATCGAACTGGTATAAATAACCGGAGCTGCTTGTTAGCATCCAATTCTTAAAACCAAATCTCACTGGTTTACCTCTGATGAATTGTTTAGAAGAATGACTACCAAAGTATCGCACCATGGATTCATCAACTGACAGCTTTTCATGCATATAACCATACTGGCAAAAATTCTTTGAAAGAAGTTTTGACAAGGGTCTCACTTTGGCCATTTTGTCAGTAGCGTCTAATTTGGTGTTATCAGATAAATGAATAAAACGTTTTATTTCTCTAAATCTATTTCGCGACATATTTTGGGAAACAAGCGGGGTGTGCGTGTCTTCGCAAAGCTGCCAATACATATCCTCTCTAGGCATTGAGTGATAACCACTGTACAGCAAAATTCCGATGAATACTTTCAAGTCGTCTGCGTTGAAGAAGAAATTGTGCTCATTAGCTTGTGACGCATAAATGCACGTTTGCTCAACGATTAAATTAACGACTTTTTCATCAAATAAGACTTCAAAAACCTCAACTGACGATTTTCCATCCAATTTTGCGATCATATTGAGCTCATTTTCCGAAAAAGTATTGGTTCGATGCATTTCCATATCACAAGGTCTTCTTGTCCATTTAGGAACTATTTTATTTGATTTTGAAGACATCATTGTCTGTCGCAACTGCTCAAGTGGTATATCATCTTCGCTATCACTGCCGAAAAATACTTCGACTTCACCTGGTATATCATTTGGCATGCGATCAAAAAGAATATCATCAGCATTCCCTTCCTCTTCATCTGTGTTATAGTCTGGATCTGGTGGAATAATCGCTATATCGAAATGTTCGTGATCATAATTTTCCACAAAATCAAGAGCGCTGTTTAAATTTTTAAAAGCTTTGCCATAAAAACTTGACGGTTTGATGGCTTGAAATTCCATTTTTATCCAAGGAAAACTCTAAAAAAAAATTATACATATCAAGCCATTGTACTCAATTGGGTACAGCGATTTTACTACTCACATAACTTTGTGCAAAAAAACTATTTTTCTTGTAACTATTTATTAAATATACACACGATCACTTTTCTTCAGAAAACTATAAAAAACACTCATTTGAACAAAGCAGTACTTACTCTACGCAGCTCGATTGTTACTGACCTAGCTAAAAATCACAAAAATGAAAAAGTGTTACAAAAACATAACAAAATACACAATAACGGTATATTTTTCTTTACATTTTTTTATGTGTGTCTTTAAACTACAATGTGTTGAATGCAAAACCACAAGACACGTTGCATAATTTCATGTATTAAAAAATTTACGCGTTCTTAAATATTGCCTTTTTTCTGTACTCAAGCGAGTACAATGGCTGGGAATGGGTTAAGTGACATCTATAAACAGCTGACATAAAATACACAAAAATATAAACCCGAAAAAACAGCGATGTTAATGTTTTAAAAATAATGTACATCAGAAAATTTTAATTATTACAATTAATTGAAATGCTTTAAAAATACACATTAAAATTAATGTACTTCTTTTATTTGTAAAAATTTATTAACAAAAATTATCATACTAAATGTTATTGAAAAAAATTTTAAATTAATTTACATTTTATATTAATTATATAATATAATTAATTATATTATAATACTAATTAATCTAGCTTAAAACGCAAAGAAAAGAAAACCAACTCTGATTTTTGACACAACAAATCAAAGTTGCTTTTTTGCTTATTCTTAAAAACAGCTGCTTACATAGAAACTAACTACACATAAACAGTCAACGGAACGTCACAGAACGGAACTTTCAAACTAACTGAGCCTTTAAAAAACATTAAAAGAAAGATCAATATGACGCAGCTTGTAAAGCGTGAAAAGTTTGAAAAGCGTAAAACGCGTTGCCGCCTCAACGTGTGTTGTGTACTTCTACCTTAATATTTATTTCATAGACTGGAATCAGCTGATTTTAGCAATATGGCGGAGGCAAACAAAAAAAAAATTGCAAAAAACCAACAAAAGAAAACGTATAATGAACCACGGGAGATTTAAAAGAGGGACAAATACATCAAGATATATTTCCATCTCTTTTCACCTTATACTCAATGTTTTTCATATGTAAAAAACAAATTGAAAAACCCCTTTATAACTATTTCTTGCTATTTACGAACTCATCTTAATTACCAGAATTTTGATAACTATATTGATACAAAAACATATTTTATAAAGAATTCTTGGTTAAAACGAATTACTAATTAGTTACATGAATAAAATTTCATACAATTATCCATTTTCATATCGAACTTCAAAAAATATGTGTTGATAACCAATAAACGGGTTTTACTGTACATGCAAAGTCAAAAAAATTTGTTTGTGGTGTTGATGGTGTAACGAATTATTAAAAAACAAATACAATATACCTAATTAAAAGTATATCCAAGCAAATATTTAATAAAATAATGTGTTTTCTTTTTAATCTTAATTTTTTTGCAATTCTTCTTCACATACAATTTCTTCAATGTTTACATTTTTTCCGTTTTTATACCCTCCACCACCATCAGTGGTGATAGAGGGTATATATAAGTTTGTCATTCTGTGTGTAACACCAAGAAATATTCATCTGAGACCCAACAAAGTATATATATTCTGGGTCCTTATGAAATTCTGAGTCGATTTAGCTATATCCGTCTGTCCGTCCGTCTGTCGGTCTGTGTAAAACACGCTCACGTTAAAACGAAGCAATGGAAACTACAGTAATTCAGCAAAAATATTCATTATTATCCGGTACAGTTTGCTATTGAAAATCAGCAAAATCGGTTCACATAGGGAAAAGTTGTGAATCAAAATTTCAAACAACTCCGAAAAAAATAAGCATTTTTTGTACATTCTGATGTAATTTTCTCGAAAACTATGCAAGATAATTTCATGAAAGTCATCATACAATCGTTTCTACACAGTATCTCGATTCCTGCTAAAAATTGCCAGAATCGGTCCATAATTTCATATACCTCCCATACAAAGGTACATATTCCCGGAAAATGAGTTTTTTGTTAACAACTTCCGTCAGAATGCTGATATCTTCCCAAAATTTTACTATTTTTTTTGTCAATAGTATTCATTGAGAGAAAAAAATTTCTGGATGGGTCCATAATTGGACATAGCTCCCATACAAGGTCCCCTCCCGAAAATCACTTAAACGCACATAACTCATTACTAAATTAAGATATCCACATAAAATTTGGAATAAGTATTGCTCATATGCACAGAAATATTACTATGAAATTTTTTGACGATCGGTCCATAATTTGTCATAGCTCCCATACAAGGACCCTTCCCGAAAATCACTCAAACGGGCATAACCCATTACTAAATTAAGATATACATATAAAATTTGGTACAAGTATTGCTCACATATACAGAAATATTACTATGAAATTTTTTCCGATCAGTCCATAATTGGTCATAGCTCCCATACAAGGTCCCCTCCCAAAAATCACTTAAACGCACATAACTCATTACTAAATTAAGATATCCATATAAAATTTGGTACAAGTATTGCTCACATATACAGAAATATTACTATGAAATTTTTTCCGATCAGTCCATAATTGGTCATAGCTCCCATACAAGGTCCCCTCCCGAAAATCACTTAAACGCACATAACTCATTACTAAATTAAAATATCCATATAAAGTTTGGTACAAGTTTTGCTCTCACATACAGAAATATTACTGAATATATTATTATATTATACATAATTATGAGCTCAAAAGCCCTTTTCGGGGGGTTCAGTTGTATGGGGGCTAGGTGAAATAATGGACCGATTTTAATCATATTCAACAGGCTTCGTCCTTGGGTCAAAACAAACGTGTATTCCAAATTTCATCAAATTATCTTGCAAATTTCGACCTGTACAACGTTTACATGGACACACGGACGGTCGGACGGTCGGACGGACGGACATCGTTAAATCGACTCAGAAAGTGATTCTGAGTCGATCGGTATACATTAAGGTGGGTATAGTACTAATATTTTAATGAATGAAAAAAAAAACAAAATGGCGATGAACTTTAGCGGCAACGTAGCTTAGCGATAACGGTTGGTCACAATATCGATATTAATATACGATTTTTTTTTTTGCTGTGGATCCTTATGAGTTGTTTGATTAAATATGGACTCAACTCTACAGAATTTGTTAGAGCCCTTATGTTCTTAAATAATTTATCTTGAATTTTATCTGAAATATATTTGTATTACAAATAAATAAATAAAGAAACATATCTGGGTAAACTAGAAAAAGAACAGCAAATATTTTTAAGGGTAGAAAATGTAATTTAAACAAAAATTAAGAGATACAAAATTGGCGGCGACCCGTCTTTTATAAGTTACGGGTTTATAAATATTTTTTATATGGAATTTATATGAGAGCTTACTGATATTTTCATTAATATAATATTATCTGTATAGCCGGCCTTCAGTCGTGCGCAAAGATTGCATTCTCTTGGGTATATTCAATATCGTCTTCGCTAAAAGTATCATTAGTTAACATTTTTTTTCTGTATAAACGACCTTCGGCAGGGCGTAAGGATTATATCCTATGGTGTATTTCCAACACCGGCTCCGCTAAAAACAGTTTTTCTGTACATCAAGATTCCTGGGGCTACCGTTTTGTATGAACTTTTCCAATATTTGGAATGCCATAACCAACCGCCGACAAAAAGATTGGGACACGAACTCAGATCACAATGTTCTATCAGCCCTAGCATTTTGAAATCTATACCTTAAACTCGTATAAACTAGATTTAAGCCTAAATAAATAAATGTATTATGAACATTAAGAAATCATCTGAAGCCGACTTTATATGGTTCGTAGGGCAAAATGTTGTCTGATTGGTAGGTTTCATGGTATATTAATTATAAACCCATGTCTAATTAGACAAATATTTATTATGCTAAACGCAGGGTAGGTAAAAATATCGCTCGCGATCGTTATTTTATTTATATCGCTCGTTTTAAAATTCAAAATCATGCTAAACGCAGGGTAGGTAAAAATATCGCTCGCGATCGCTATTTTATTTATATCGCTCGTTTTAAAATTGAAAACGCGAGCACAATTTTAATTGGAGTTTTATGTTTTTTTTTCAACTCGCATACGAGCGTGTGAAAAACGAGTTGAATTCGAGTTATATTCGAACTGAAAATTAGCAAAATGTGTGTGCAAGAAAAAGGCTCCCAGTGGTAAATGGAAGGAGTAAAGATGCTTTCTAAAAGGCCTTTTTTAGCAGACACAAGAGCTACGCCCCCAATTCCTTACTTAGGAATTTTTTACACGCAATGTCATTGCGAGCGATGCCTTACCCGCTCGCTTCTACTTACAGGGCTTCTACAGGGTTTTTAATTATAGCCCTATTGAAAGGCTTTCTGATAAAGAACTTCTAAAAGGTTTTTAAATATAGTCCTATTAAAAGGACTTCTAAAAGGTCTTTAATTATAGCCCTATTAAAAGGCTCTCTGATAAAGGCCTCCTAAATGGCATATTAAAGTAGGGATGGTAAAAGGCACTCTAAAGAAGGGATGATAAAAGTAAGCCTAAAGCAGGAATGATAAAATACATTCCAAAGTAGGGATGTTTGAAGGTGGCCTACTGAAGATCTATTGGAAGCCCTTCTGTTGATATATCTTCTAAAGATAGATTAAAATAAAAAAAATATTATATTCTTGTATGTCATTTATTAAATAATAAAAAAAAATTATTAAATATTTGAATTAAATAACTTTTAACATAACAAGGGTGCTATATTAGGCTGAGCCGAATCTTAAATACCCTCCACCAGCTACTTTTATATGAATACTTTTTTAATTGTTACAATTTTAATCTGTTACAATTCCAAAATTTATTGAACATTACATTTTCTTTTTTTTTATAGCGCCCTAAAATATGCTTTAACGATATTTAATAATGTGCATGTATGCATGTGTGTGAAAGATTTAAGCATATATAATTTTGTTATACACAAATTGATAATGCTACTAGTTAAATACGGTTAAAGTGCTTTTAGGGGCAGGACCTAGTATGGGAGATATGACCAATTATGGACCGATCGTAAAAAATTCTTTAAGCTAAATTTATGTACATAAAAGCTATATTTCAATCAAATTTTGTATCTATATCGTAATATAGTAATAAGTAATGTGTGTTCAAGTGATTTTCTGAAGGGAACCAACCGCACCCATGTTATGGGCCGATCGTGAAAAAATCTTGAAATATAATTTTTGTATACCAAACTAATATTTGTGCCAAATTTTGTATTAATAGCTTTATTTGGTAATGAGTAATGGGAGTTTAAGAGATTTTCGTAAAAGGACCTTGTATAGGAGCTACGACGAATTATGTATATAAAGACAAAATTTCAAAATTCTGTAACTATATCACTATTTAGTAATGAATATTGTGCATTTAAGTGATTTTCTGGAGGGAACCTAGTATGAGAGCTATGACCAAATATGGACCGAACGTAAAACAATTTTATAGTGTAATTTATGTATATAAGAGCAATATTTGTGCTAAATGTATGGATATCAATATTTTGTAATGAGTTATGTGCGTTTAAGTGATTTTCGGGAGGGAACCTTGCATGGGAGCTATGACCAAGGATGGACCGATCGGAAAAAAATTTCACAGTAATATTTCTGTGCATATGAGCAGTACTTGTGACAAATTTTATATGTATATCTTAATTTTGTAATGAGTTATGCGCGTTTAAGTGATTTTCGGGAAGGGACCTTGTATGGTAGCTATGACCAATTATGGACCGATCGGAAAAAACATTCACAGTAATATTTCTGTGCATATGAGCAATACTTGTGACAAATTTTATATGTATATCTTAATTTAGTAATGAGTTATGTGCGTTTAAGTGATTTTCGGGAGGGAACCTTGTATGGGAGCTATGTCCAAGTATGGACCCATCCAGAACATTTTTCTCTCAAAGAATTCTATTGACATAAGATTTTTTTTTGTGAAGATATCAGCATTCTGACGGAAGTTATTAACAAAAAACTCATTTTCCGGGTATATGTACTTTTGTATGGGAGGTATATGAAATTATGGACCGATTCTGAATTTTTTATAATTTGTGTGAGAAGATTTAATTTTGAGTTTTTTATTTTTTGTAAATTGTGTGGTTACCCAGCGGTAAATGAAACAAAGTACTTAGATAATATTCGATGACATCAGTATGACGTTCTAAGCGAGCAATCTAAGTACTTAGAGTGCAATGTATGCGTAATCCAACATATCATGCACTTTAATTATAACATAGATTACGATTAAAGCAGAGAGTTAGCTGCCTTTTTCATTTTGTTTTTTGTTTTTATTTCTTAAAAAAAACCTAAAGTACCGTTTTATTTTTCTTTTGTATACTACATAAAAAGAAGAATCTTTTTGTATCAGTTTAAAGTTGATCTTTTGTAAGTGAAGTTGTGTTTTGTTAAAAAAGTTATTTTATTGTAAAAATTTAAAATAATTGTGGTGATCTAAACGGCAGAAATGGATTTAAAAATTGGGGTAAATTTATTTCATACATTCTAGTTTTAATACTGATAATTTCCTCCTGATTGTTTACAGGATCTGTAAAGGAAGATGGCCGAAAGTTTCAAAAGAAAATTAAGATTAATTTCATTTATCTTCGTTAAAATTGTTTAATTATATTTTTATTGAATTAACTATAATACATGTTTATTATTTGATAATCATTTTTAAATAAACTTACATAATTTTAAAATAAATATAAAAAAATATATATTTTTTCTTTAACAAAAAGGGAAGACAAATGCAAATAGGATTGTAATCTACATACATTACATTCTTATTTGCAAGCGTTTATAGGCGTCCATTAACTTCGCTTAGAACTCCACACATTATGTAAGTGAAATTTTAATTTGTCCTAATGATATTGTGGCTTACATTCTAAGCGAGAGCACATCGATGTGGCAGCCTAGGACACTTTTATGTTAAATCTAAGTAGAAGAATAAGTGAAAGCATCACCACTGACTGCCACGAAATATCACTTAGATAAGCGAGTACATAATGTATATTTTTACCGCTGGGTTGTTTTGTTTCCTCTCTTTGAGTGTAAGTTGTTAGTATTAGTGTTAATAGAGAAACATCTTATTGAGTTTTTTTTATACCCTACACCACCATCATCAAAGTGGTATAGGAAAAAAAAGAGGGAAATAATTCGGTAACTTCTAAACGGTTAATCCGATGTTAATGAAATTTGGTATGCACAAAGAGGAGGTGTTGTCGAGTTTAGGTTTTGAATTTGGACCTTATAGGCCAACCAGGGGCCCGGCGGGGGGTCCTCAAATTAGGACACCTCGGCTATGTTAAATTTTTAAAACGATCCTATTTCTTCATTTGAGTTCCGATTTAAAAAAAATTCCTTTTTTTAATTTTTTAAATTAAAATGCCTATAACTTTGGACTCAGTCATGATTTTTACATAATTCTTTCACTGCTTGATATATAAACTTGTTGTTCAGCGAATTAAAAAAAGAATTGCGAAAATCGGGAATATTTGGACCCGTTATTATCAAAAAACTAAAGTAAGGACGGTAAAAATTTTTAAATTTTAATTTTCAAATGCTAATATCTCCTAAACTATAAGAGATAATTAACTGCTACGACATTTTTTATAGTGCTCGATGAGGAGATTCTATATACGAAATTTTTTTTAAATCGGAACTCAAATGAAGAAATAGGATCGTTTTAAAAATTTAACATAGCCGAGGTGTCCTAATTTGAGGACCCCCCGCCGGGCCCCTGGTTAGCCTATAAGGTCCAAAACCTAAACTCGACAACACCTCCTCTTTGTGCATACCAAATTTCATTAAAATCGGATTAACCGTTTAGAAGTTACCGAATTATTTCCCTTTTTTTTCCCTATACCACTGTGCATCAGTGGTGATAGAGGGTATATATAAGTTTGTCATTCCGTGTGTAACACCAAGAAATATTCATCTGAGACCCAACAAAGTGTATATATTCTGGGTCCTTATGAAATTCTGAGTCGATTTAGCTATGTCCGTCTGTCCGTCCGTCCGTCCGAAGCAATGGAAATTAACGAAGTTCAGCAAAAATATTCATTATATACAGTTTGGTATTGAAAATGAGCAAAATCGGTTCACATAAAAATAAAAAGAAAAATGGGGTTTGTAATGTTCAATAAATCTTGGAATTGTAACAGATTTAAGCTGTTTAAATCTTGGGGTTTTTCTATTTAAGACATGAGAAAACTTATTTCTACAAATATTTGATCAATTAAAAAATATTAATATAAAAGTAGCTGGTGGAGGGTATTTAAGATTCGGCTCAGTCGAATATAGCAATCTAACTTGTTTTAAATTAAATATATTTGGATGAAATGGGAAGGCTATAGTTGTTTTTGTTTTCAATGAAGAAGAAAATGAAATGGAATGGCAATAGTTATTTTTGTTTTCAGTGAAGAAGAAAATTAAATGGGAAGGCAATAGTTGTTTTTGTTTTCAATGAAGAAGAAAATGAAATGGGAAAGCAATAGTTGTTTTTGTTTTCAATGAAGAAGAAAATGAAATGGGAAAGCAATAGTTGTTTTTGTTTTCAATGAAGAAGAAAATATTTTTATGAAATTTGAGGATGTAAATAATTTTTTATAAAATTGTGAACTTGCAGAAGGGAAGAAATTATTTTTTAATGAAAATTGAGAATGTATAATAATACATACATATGTATGTAATTATGTTAAAAACCCATACAAAAATACGTTTTAGCATGGAGACAATTTTTTTATTTTTAGCACTTTTAATTGTGACGAAATTAGAAACTGATGACTTGCATAAATAGCGTATTGGTAGTTTTTGTTTATATGAGTAATGTAGAATAATTATTGGTGTGTTAATAAAAAAACGGAACATTAATTCCCGTTGAATTTAACCTTGAATTTAAATAAGTAAACAGTTCCATGGAGTTGGGTTGTTGACCCAAATTAATTGCATATTCAAAATATTTGTAATTACCCTAAAACTCTTTTAAACAAAATTAATCAAGAAAAAATTGATTTATACAAAAACTAAAAAATGTGGAGTAAGCTAAATTTATTAACTTTTACAGACATACATATAAGTATGACAATTTGACAATTTCAATCATGTTATATTGAAATGAAGTGAACGTTTAAGTGTGAATCGATTCAGTTTACTTTAGCTATGTTTGTATGTATGTCTATCTAAAAGAAGTAAGTTTATTATGAATCCATACTCCAATGTGCACATTTCAATATTCGCTTCATGTGAAATTGTAATAATTATTTTAAATAGTGACTGTTTGAAAATACCTTACAATTTAAAGAAAACAGATATTGAACTATATGCACCCATATGATTTAATATAACTTGAAAAATATTTGAAAGATTCAAATTAAATTAATGCTCAATATAGTTAAAATTTAAACATTTAAATATATAATATTTAAAATAAACAATTACAAATATAAACAAAATAATTAAAAAAGTGTTTTATTAAAAACTTTTGTCATCGCCAATAATCAAAAATGCATAAAATAAGTCATGCACCCACTCCAAGCAGTGCTGCTGCAGAACAATCAACATTTAATGGTTTTATTAAAAGGGAGAAGAGTGCATTCAAAAACAGAATTATCACATTGTCATACAATACCAATAACGAAGAATGCCTCATACCAGAAATATTGTTAAAAGAAGCTGGGAGAGAATTTATGGAGGAAGTCTATAAATTTTTAAAACTTAACATTGGTTTGAAGTTTAATGTAGAACTCCATGCGCTTTATGCTAAGCCCAACTTAGATGATTTAGAAAACACGCCATTAGATGTAAAAGTCTTCAATTCATTATAATTTTTTTGTGATCTTATAAAGCTACAAATGAAATTTCATTAAAATTGAACAATATTTATAAAAGGTACCAACACAGTTCCAAAAATACTACCCATACCCTTTTTCTCCATTGAATTACCCAAATTTATGTATTTTGTTTAATAAATTGTGTATCATTTCAGAAATTAATGTTGAAAATATGAGTCCTGTAGAACATTTATTAAAAAAATCATGTATCTCCCCTTTCTTCCTCCCTTTTCCTCTTTAATGATGTTTTTCAAAAACTCATTACTTACTATCAAAAGTACTTATTTTGCCGGTTTTCACCCATTTTCCCCCTTTTTGTCTATAATGTCCGCCAAGTATAGATCTAACTTTGTTACAAATTTTTATAAAATCGGTCCAGCCGTTTAGGCGTGATTGACGAATAAACAAACAAATTAACAAACAAACGAACAGACTTACAAAGAGATTTATATTATATATTAGGAATTAGGTTTTAAGGATTAGGATTTCATACAGCGATATTTAAAATTAAAGTCAGATAGGACATTTATTAAAAGAAAGTAAAAAATTCCCTTTTTTACCCACTGGATAGATGCTTTGCAAAAACATAATTTTTTAAATCATTGTGTATTTAAGAAATTTCATAAAAGTGCCAAAATAACAAATAATTATACTTTTTAATTAGTTAAATTTAAATAACCCAAAAATATGATATTTGTTAGTCCCTTGCTCCATTAAAATATTAATATTTAAAATTTGATGTCTTTTGGAAATTTTATACAGCAAACATCGATCTAGCCGTTTAGACGTGATTGACGAACAAATAAACAAACGAACAGACTTACCAAGAGATTTATAATATATATTAGGATTTGATAGACATCATTTTATACAGCAAACATAGAATTCCTTTCTTTACCCGTTTTTGCCCCCATTGGGTGGACTTCCAAAATATGCACATTTCCGATACTATAAAAAGCGCAGTTGATATAGAACAGATAAAAATTAGTCTCAAAGCACAAAAGTACTAATTTTGCCCGTTTTTTCCCCTTTTGTCAAATTTTTGATACTTTAAAACGCTTAATGGAATATATTTTGGCTTAAGCAAAGACAATAATTGGTATTTATGCTTAAAGGTACTAATTTTGACCGCTTTTCACCCATTTACCCCCCTTTTTGCGCCCTCCTAGTGCAAGTTTTGAAAAACGATATAGCCTATAACACCCTCCAATGATAGATCTACCTATGTTCCAAATTTCAAGAAAATCGCTCTAGCCGTTTAGGCGTGATAGACGAACAAACAAACGAACAGACTTACAAAGAGATATATAATATATATTATTATATACCTAATATTAATAATAGTACAAAGAAATGGAACCTCATGTAGTAGTTTTCAGATTTTATGGACCTGAATTTTATTAGTTTGGTAGCATTACGCAATCCAAGAATGTGATTTTTTTATTTTAATTTTTTCTGTTATTTTTATATAAACCTTGTTATCCTATAAACTGAAGACTGAATTAATTTGTTATTTTACTTTTTATTTCTTTTCCTATAATATTTAAAAAAAATAGATATTAAATGAATTGTTATAAACAAATAAGAAAAGCTTTTTAAATTATAAGTATGTTAGTTTATTCATTTAAAGATCGCATAATTCTATTTCTTATGTCTTTTGCTAAAATATCTTCATTTTCACCCATGTTCACTATTGCCTCTTCCATAAGTACTTCCGTTGGTTCCTCCTCCCAATCAGCTTTGTAATGCTTTCCAATGTTATACAATGCACAACACGCATTTACAATTGAAACTGCTTTATCGGAATTATAGTGCAGACCACGTTCGGCAGAAAGGCATCTAAGTAATGACTTTAGAACACCGTTCGTTCGCTCAATAATATTCCGGGCCTTTGCATGGATAGTATTATATTTCCCTTCTGGCGAATGCGGTTCTGCTGAACGGTAGGGTGTCAAAAGTTGCTGTTCCAAAGGAAAACCACCATCACCTAAAGAATTAAATAAATTTGAATATAACCTAGTAGTCATGTGTTCTGTCCAAAATCTGCGACAATCATTTGCTTCAAAGCGCTATTGTTCCATATATAGGCATCGTGAGTAGAACCGGGGTGCCTGGCGTCTACATACCGTATACGCATTTTATAATCACACATCTATAAAGAAGTTATCACAATTAAAACAAGTACATAAATGGTAAACATGTATTAAATAACTTACCAGTAAGACAACCTTTTCTGTTTAAGTATAAATGTCGAACATCTTCCTTAGAACCCATGATGTGTACGTGTGTACCATCTATACAGCCTACAACTCCGGAAAACTTTGTTTTTGAATAGAAATAGTTTTGGTTTTTTCCTCTTCCGTCATTTTAGAAACTATCCAAATTTTTTCTTCTAATAATTGTACAACTTCCTTCAATACCACAGACAACCTAGGCTTAGCCATTCCCAAATTAAAATCGTTGCAGTGTGATTTTTGGAAACTTCCTTCCTTCTTTTAACTTTTAACAGCGGAGGTATTGCTGTTGTCCGATGAATTTTTATATCGTCCTTATAGAGAGTATCCACTAAATAGATCACAGCATCCTTGGAAAGACGAAAATATGCCTTAAAACTAGAAAATTTGTTTATTAAAGTAATTATACTTAAAAACAGATGCATTTATATGCATGCATATGTACAGTGAATCAACTAAGTTTTTTGCCTACCTATTTTTAAGAGAATTTTGTTTTTTGTTCAAAAATAAAATTCGAAAAAACAGGTAAAAAGTGAATTTATGTTTTCCAATTAAAAATAGAGATTGTGTAAAATGGGAAAACCAAGAAAAAAATATTAAAATACAAATTTTGGTGCATTTGTTGTTGCATTTTATTATTTTTCATCAGAATTTGCAAGTCAATAAAGTATTTTGCATTTTTTATACCCTTCACCTTCGTGAGAAGGGTATATTTAAGTTTGTCATTCCGTTTGTAATTTCTATAATATAATTTTCCGACCCCATAAAGTATATATATTCTGGATCCTTATAGATAGCGGAGTTGATTAAGCTATGTCCGTCTGTCTGTCCGTCTGTGTGTTTGTTGAAATCAGTTTTTAGAGGCCCCAGATATCGGCTTGATCCGAATCTTCAATAATTCTGTTAGACATGCTTTTGAGAAGATCGCTATTTAAGATCAGCAAAATCGGTCCATAAATACCGGAGATATGAGCAAAAATCCGAGACTACCTCTGAAAATTTCATAAAAAAGACAATTTTTTTTATGCTTTGATATAAGCAACAACAACACTGCATATTCATTGAGTATTTCATTTCATATGTTTGGATGGCTGTGTGTTTCATTGCCTTGTGTATATTGTTTTTGTTTCTTGGTGCATTCAGTTTCGTATGTTTGGATGTCTGTTGGTTTCATTGCGTTGTTTATTTTGTTTTTGCTTTTTTTATACCCACCATCAAAAAAGATGGGGGGTATATTGTTTTTGTCATTCCGTTTGTAACACATTGAAATATTCATCTAAGACCCATAATAGTATATATATTCTGGGTCCTTATTAGATTCTAAGACGATCTAGCCATGTCCGTCCGTCTGTCTGTTGAAAACACGATAGAGTCCAAACGGAAGTAGCTAGCGAGCTGAAATTTTGCATAGATACTTTTAGCTGATGCAGTTTGTTTGGTATTGAAAATGGGCGATATCGGTCCACGATTTCGCCTAGCCCCCATATAAGAAAATTACTTTATTGCTCATAACTGGTTAAAAGAAGCATCAATATCGGTAAAATTCGGCACCAACACGTTTTATATGAACATAAATCTCTTTGTAAAATTTTAGAAGAATAGGCCCATAATTGACCCTACCCCCCCCCCCCCCCCCCCATATAAAGTCCCCTTCACAAAATGACTTTAACGCTTGTAACTGTCTAAAATTAACATCTATAGCGGTGAAATTCGACAGGAACATATTTTATATGAACGTAAATCTCTTCGTAAAATTTTATAAGGATCGGTCCATAATTGACCCTACCCTCCATATAAGGTCCCCTTCAGAAAATGACTTTAGTGCTCATATCTGACCTTAAGAAGCATATATAGGTCCCTTTCAGAAAATGAGTTTATTTATAAGGAAGCATTCCTTTTCGGCAATATTTTGATGGTGGGTATACAAAAATCGGCACAGCCGAATATAACACTCTTCCTTGTTTTTTGAGTATTTCGTTTCGTATGTTTCATTGCCTTGTGTATATTGTTTTTGTTTTTTAGTGTATTCAGTTTCGTATGTTTGGATGTCTGTTGGTTTCATTGCGTTGTGTATTTTGTTTTTGTTTCTTTGTGTATTTCGTTTCGTATGTTTGGATGTCTGTTGGTTTTACTGCCATGTGTATTTTGTTTTTTTTTTGTGTGTTTATTTCGTTTAGCGTTGTTTTTGTTCGTTTTGTTATTGCTATAAACGGGAAAATGAAATAAATTAAAATTTTATAGAATTGATATTTTTTAAATACACAAATTATTTTTTAATTAGTTTTTGCAATTTATTGTTTTATTGTTAAAAAGACACGTGTTAAGTATTTTTCAATTGCAATTTGCAAAAATCATATCCTCATTGTGTGAAACTGTGATGTTATTTGCCGTAAAAATGTTTAAAGGAAAATAATGAGGCAATTTCAATATAAAAAATTAGTTTAGATTTTTAGAACAAGTGTAAATCAATGAAATATAATTATGAGATGTTTAATCAATAACATTAAAAACAAGTAAGAAATTATAGTCGGGCGTGGCCGACCATATGATACCCTACACCAGTTATGAATATTAAATGTGATTTATTTTTCATAATAAAGCATTTATCTTCAATATTCCCTTGTTCCGATACATTTAAGCAATTTATGGATGAAAGACTAATTTTCTGAAAGAGGCTTTATATGGGGGCTAGGGGCAAATATGGACCAAGCCCGATAAAATTTTGTGAATATATTTATATTTACATAATATTTTATTGTGCTGAATTTCATCGCGATATTTGTGTTTATAAGCTAATTTGGGACATTCAAGTAATTTTCTGAAGGGGACTTTGAATGGGAGCTAGGGTCAAATGTGGCCCGATCTTTATGAAATTTGGCAGGGTCATCAAGACTTCTATAAAACTTAGTTGTGCCGTATTTTATCGATATATCTGTATATATAACATAATTATGAGCTCAGAAGCCCTTTTCGGGGGGTTCTGTTGTATGGAGGCTAGGTGAAATAATGGACCGATTTTAACCATTTTCAATAGGCTTCGTCCTTAGGTCAAATAAAACGTGCGTGCCAAATTTCATCCAATTATCTTGAAAATTGCGACCTGTACCTTGCGCACAAGGTTTACATGGACAGCCAGCCAGCCAGCCAGCCAGACGGACGGACGGACGGACATAGCTTAATCGACTCAGAAAACGATTCTAAGCCGATTGGTATACTTTTAGGACGAATATTTTTGTATGTTACAAACATCAGCACAAATCCAATATACCCTCCCCACTAAAGTGGTGTAGGGTATAAATATATAATAGAGTAATTGATGAAATGATACAAAGAATTATTAGAAAAAACGCACTAAGTGGTCTTTCAAAATCTTTAACTGCCAAAGGGATGCGACTTGTATCCAAGGAAAACCATTGGACTCCTGATTTATCTTCTCCAAAATCCATATACGAACTGGGAGGAACACTATGTTTAAATATAGACCTCTAAACAGACCTTAGCTTGCTTGGAACCAATGTAAAGTGAACTGTCGTGTGGTACAGGAAAAATACCTAATTTAGATATTTTAAAATAGGGGTGGTTATCATCACCTAAGGTCAACAAAGGCAATATTTTTCAGCTAATACAAACACTTATATGTATTTAGAACCCAAATCAAGAATAACTATCCAGATCCAAATACGCCTACTGTATCTTATTCATAAAATAAAGCATTTAAAATATGATGTTGATCATCAAGATTTTAGCATGTAATAGTTCCATAGTGGTATGTGGTGATGTCCCCATACTTAGAGTGGCTAGGATGGTACTTAGTGTTAGATTTATTGAATAAGAATCAATATTCTACAATTCTAAATAAAATTCCGTAATGTAGTTTTTGTTTATCAATACGAAATGACCAAAAACCCAGATTATTTTTATACCTTCCACCACCATCGGTGGTGATAGAGGGTATATATAAGTTTGTCATTCCGTGTGTAACACCAAGAAATATTCATCTGAGACCCAACAAAGTATATATATTTTGGGTCGTTATGAAATTCTGAGTCGATTTAGCTATGTCCGTCAGTCCGTCCGTATGTCTGTCTGTCTGTGTAAAACACGCTCACGTTAAAACGAAGCAATGGAAATTAACGAAATTCAGCAGAAATATTTATTACTAGCTGAGCGTACCCGGCGTTGCCCGGGTTTCTTCTAAAATGAAGAAAATATTATTCTATCTGTTATGTATATACTTTTTTTAATAGATGTCAAAATTTAGCTTATAACGATAAAATAGTTTATAATTTTCTGCATTTTGTTTAATACTTAAAGTCAGTTTCTGGACAAAAATGTCCCTTAAAAATTTACAAATTGAAAATGAGCTTTAATTATGAAATTTTGACTTATTTTGTAGAAACATTTAGAAAAGTTTTTTTGAGAAATTATACTGAAATCAGCATTCTCAATCACTGGTAGGGAATTAAGGACACTTTCAAATTAGTTGTTTTATTTTTCCCATGTGCAGTTGATTTAAAGAACTGTTCAGTTTAAATTCGGTCACACTGTACTTTGAATTGTAGTGCCCCTGGTGTATAAAGACAAAAGGTTTCCGGGTATTTTATTAACTACAAAAATACGTACCATTAACCGTACAAAATTTCAATCGATTTTCTTTCTATTTGAAAAAGTACAGGCAATTGAAGAAACTCTGAAACGATTATGAAACATTCTGCACAAAATTATGAAAAATTAGGAGGATTTCAAATTCCTTTAAAAATAACAAAATTAAGTTTTTTTCTGTTCTAAAAAATATGAAGTATCCTTGAATCTTTACAGAGAAAACAAAACAAATTTTAATTTGACAAACAATTTTGAGTAGTTCATTAAATACCGTTTTTGTCTCATCATTGTTTCTCAAAAATACATCCATTTATACAAAAGTTTGTTTAAACATATTGGCCCACAATCATAGTCAAACTCTAAAGTCGGTTCTTTTCAAAAACAACTTTAATATTTAAACCTGTTACTAACTGTTTCTTAACTATAGTGCAAATTAATAATAGTTTTAAGTTGAGCCAGCTTTAAATGGGTGCTTAGTAAAGTGTTTGAAATTTTGCATACAATCTCTGCACAGCTGTACCGCAATTCTGTAATTTTTTAATTTTAACTACCGATATCATAAAGTAACGATAAATATCGGTTGCATTAACGAATTTTCAATTCTGTAACTTTTTAACGACCTTAGAATATTTTAACGACAAAGATCGGAAAAATATGAGAATGTCAAAAGTTTTGTATTGAAATATTTTTAAAATATAAAATTATTAACGTGAACTTTTTATTTGTCGTTACATTGCCGATACTTTTCGTTATGTTTAACGAAAAAAATCGGTAAAATATAATTCAGAATACCACATAACGATAATTATTGTTAACTTACGAATTTTTACTATTTAACGACAAAATTTTGTAGTTAAAAAGTTACTGAATTGCGGTACTGATGCAATAAAAGAACCAGAAAATAAACAAAATATAAATTGTTATTTTAACATTTTAAAGAAAAATAAACTTATAAAAAATGGCGTTGCTGTTTTATCAAGCCTATATTGAAAAAAAAACTCATCAGCGTCCAGCTCAAATGGGCAAACCGTTCCTTATACATACAATTTAGGCTTTCTTTCTTCACACAAATATTCGATAAAACCAAAATAATTTTCATTGTACTCAATTCTACACATCTCTTCAATTATTTTTCAACACTTTTTCCATAATTTATAAAAAAATAACATAATTCATACATCGTTTGTTTTTGGTTTGTTTTGATTTTGTAACTTTTGATAAATGACAAACAGCCAGTGTGACCATTTTGGCGTTTTTGCAGCTAGATTTAGCATTTTTTATTTTGATTTAGCTGTAAAATTTTAATTTAGCATTTGGCATTTTATTTAGCATTTTTATAAAATATTTTTAGCATTTTTAGCTTTTTTTGCAATTTTAGTATATAAACAAAAAAAGACAAATTTTTGCAAAAAAGATTTATATTGGAAATAGGTTTAACCGGAAAAAATCAGAATTAAATGTCTACCCAAACACAAGCAACAAGAAATATGAGAAATGTAATAATTTACACTGTAAATTAAAATAATACAAAAAGATTCATAAAGATAAATAACTTAAAATTATGCCAATACAAGTGAATACTTTAAAATGTTGTATTCTAAAATATTTTTCTGGAACCCAATGCTTTTTTAAATTCGAGGTGATAGAAATAATTCAAGAGATTTCATATATTTTTACAAATACGTTCAGTACGCTATTTTACAAACTAATACTTTTGTTTACTCACGGAATGAAACATATAATTTTGGAAAAGGCTATGTAAGACGGTTAATTAACAAATTTTATTTTTTCCTATACGAAATAAAGAGGTTTTAATTTTTATCATCCTTCAGGTGTTCTTGTTAGTTTATTGAAAATAAGTATTGAAAAAAATCATTAATATATAATTAAGACTTTATCATCCTACTTTCTGTTCTTTTTATTTTTACCAAATTTTTAGTAATTTTGTTGTCACGTTTTTTTTTAATTAAAAAAAAATACATAAATTTCGAAAATATTATTGACAATTTATTCCAGAATTACAAACTTACGGATTTGAATATAAATATCTCTCAATTCATTTAATACATTCTCATATATATTTTTCCGAAAAAATCTTGGAAGTATGAGTTATAAACCTAACATCTATTCACCAAGATTTAAAATTATTTCAACGGAATTTTCAATATTTTTGTGACATGAAAACCATTTTTAAAGTGTTTTGAGGAAGACAAATAAAATTCTTTATATAAAAAAAAGTAAAACTAGAAATATTATACTTTTCCTTCCGAAAACACATATAGGTTTTATACCATGAGCAACTAGTGTAATTAATAGAGTTTTAATGTAATTTTTGTATTCAGAAATATTTTAAATTTAGAGTCATTACATATTGCTAAATTTACAAAAATTTTGAAAAAAATTTTAGCATTTCTGTTTATCTTAATACCACGGAACTTAATTTTTTACCCTACTCCACTATACTACGTTTGAGTATACTAATCGGTTAAGAATCATTTTCTGAATCGATTAAGCCATGTAAGTCTGACCGTCTGGTAGAGGTTGAAATCATCAAAACAATAATCACGTATGCTTTTTTAACCAATGACAAAACCTTTTAAAAATGGTTAAAGTCCGTCCTTTATTTTACCTAGCGCCCATACATATACAAAAGTATAAAGCCTTTCTCAGAGAATTAGTTTAAATATATCGGAACCAAGGTTCAATTCAACATAAATGCTTTATTACGAAAAATAAATCAAATTTTATACTCATATGGTCAGCCACGGCAGAATATACTTTCTTACTTGTTATAAATTACAATGAATTTCAGTTACAAATTAATATAAATTGTTCATAAAAACACTTAAAAAATTATAGCATTTTTTTTTGGCATTTTAAAATCAATTTAGCATTTTTTCTAGCATTATTTTGGATGGGATTTAGCCGCAACATTTTTTGAGACCTGGTCACACTGCAAACAGCTGATAGAGTTAAGTGATGTTAACTTTATTAAAAACAACTTCAGCTTGTTTTAAGTATAAAACTGACTTTAGCCGAAAAAGTAAGCTTTTTCTCGTCTATAGTAGCTGAAAAGTTGTGACGGCTGCTCACCAATATTTTTCCTCTTCTCATTTTGATTTCCATTAAGTTGATTAATTTGTTTATACAATTTCTTTTCCACAATTTCCACTTTTAACTTTTAATCTATATATATAAAATTCTAACGTTACTGACTGACTGACTGACTGATTGACTGATTCATCATCGCACAGCCTAAACGGTTAAAGCTAAAGAGCTGAAATTTGGACAGGGGGTTGGTCTCCCACCAAATAGATCCACTAAGACGGGATTTTTGGAAATTCGAATGTTTAGGGGGTAAAAAAGGGTAAAAACGGGTAAAATCGGTAACCTCATATCTCCTAAACTAGAAAAGAAACAAAAATAGTTTAAAGCTTATCGTCGTTCATTTAAAAAATAAGCGGACAGGTGTCTGGTACTTTTTTCAATTTCGGCCCCTTTAGGGAATAAACGGGTAAAAACTGTATTTTGGTACTTTTTTTGCACCCCATGTATCTTTTAAACCAGTGAACATTCAAACAATATTTTTGACTCCTTCATAACTTGACGAAAAAATAAAAATATAAATTTAGTACTTTTTGGATATTCGGATGTTTAAGGGGTGAAAATTGTACCTATTTTTGGTATTTTTTTTCATAAAACATTGATTTTGGCTTATTAACTTATACATATAAATACATAATAACGGGCTCCCAATACGATGCTGCAACATTTTGGAATAGAATTTTTATTTCGTTAATGGGTAGAAAAAAAGTACCAAAAGGGGTAAAAACGGGAAATTTGATTTTATTCAAACACAATGATCCAGTTTAGATAAAATTTTTAGATTTAGAAACATGAAATTAAGCATGAAATTAAGCATGTAGAGCCCGGAGTAAATGAGAATCTATAAAAGGGGACTTTTTGGTACTTTTTCGTTCTTCAAAAGGTACTTTTTGAATTTCCTATAATATTGAACCTAGAAACATGAAATTAAGTATGTAGAGGGTGGATTAAGTGATAACCTATAAAAGGGGACCTTTTGGTACATTTTCGTTCTTCAAAAGGTACTTTTTGGATTTTTGTATAATATGGAACCTAGAAACGTGAAATTAAGCATGTAGAGCCCGGAGCAAATGAGAATCTATAAAAGGGTACTTTTTCGTCCTTCGACTGGTACTTTTTGAGTTTTCCATAAAATTTAACCTAGAAACATGAAATTAAGCATGTAGAGCCCGGAGTAAATGAGAATCTATAAAAGCGGACTTTTTGGTACTTTTTCGTTCTTCAAAAGGTACTTTTTGAATTTCCTATAATATTGAACCTAGAAACATGAAATTAAGTATGTAGAGGATGGATTAAGTGAGAACCTATAAAAGGGGACTTTTGGTACTTTTTCGTTCTTCAAAAGGTACTTTTTGGATTTTTGTATAATATTGAACCTAGAAACATGAAATTAAGTATGTAGAGCCCGGAGTAAATGAGAATCTATAAAAGGAGACTTTTTGGTACTGTTTCGTTCTACAAAAGGTACATTTTGAGTTTTCTATAGAATTTAACCTAGAAACATGAAATTAAGCATGTAGAGCCCGGAGTAAATGAGAATCTATAAAAGGGGACTTTTTGGTACTTTTTCGTCCTTCGAATGGTACTTTTTGAGTTTTCTATCAAATTTAACCTAGAAACATGAAATTAAGCATGTGGAGCCGGAGTTAATTAGAATCTATAAAAGCAATCAGGGACTTGAGTGAATGAAAATTTAAACTGGAATATTTTCTGGTACTTTTTGAATTTTCTATAATATTGAACTTAGGAACATGAAATTAAATAAAATAGGTTTTTTGGTACTTTTTCATACTTCACTGGTAGTGGTACTTTTAGAGCTTTCTAAAATATTTAATTTATAAACATAAAATTAAACACGCAGTATCCCAATTGAACGAAAATTTAAAAAGGATACTCTGGTACTTTTTTATTCTTTTACTAATACTTTTCGAATTTTGAACCTAAAAGCATAAAATTGGACATGTAGCTTCCTGATTGTATAAAAATCTTTATGCGATTTTTTTGGTTTCTGGTTGAAAATTAAACATGCGTCATCCTGATTTAATGAAAATATATAAAAAGGCACTGTCTGGTACTTTTTCGTTCTTCAACTGTTTTTTTTAATTTTCTGTAATATTGAGACTAGAATCATAAAATCAAACTTAAAGAGTTCTCTAAAAGGGGAATTTTTGATATTGCAGATATATATACATTTACAATAATGATATTTATTTTATTCCATTACGATGAGGGTAGCGAAGCACACTGGGTATAGCTAGTGTTATTATATTCTTCTTATAATGACAGTTGAAGTGAACTGTTAACATTCAGTTGCCAGAAAAAAATAAAGGGAAAATCTTAGCATATGATGTCAGGTGGACTGTGACATATAGGTGGTGGTGACGTCAGTAAAGTCGAGATACACTGTAAGGTTGCATTCAAATTTCACCAACAGATCAAATGACCTTACAGTATACTTGAACGTTACCGAAGAACGATGACAGTGACGTCACCGTTAGGACCATGGGCTCACATGTAACGATTATAATTGCTTATTACATGTTGAGAAGTCAGAACAATCAAAAGCATAAAGAGAAGTTACCTTGTAACAGTGTTCAATATAAAATCTTAAAAAAACTGAAAGTGATATTTGAATTTAAATTGTAATATTGATCTGTTTAAATAATTCCATAATTTTCACCACTACAAGGTAAGAATCTCGCAAGTAATTTAAAATATATCAATGGTAACCAAAAGTAAATTTAATTTAATTATTTTCAATCATTTATTTTATAAGTCAAAGGGTACTAAATAAATACAAATTAATGATATGCGTTAATGTAAATTGATTGAGATTCACCACTTTGATTTATAGAATAAAGATGTGCAATGTTAAATTTAATATACTTTTGTTTAATTTGTGTTAACTTTGTCAATTACAAGCCAATTTGTATAAAAAGAGTTTTTTTGATGTTTTCAACATCAAGCGCTGTGAGTCTTTTTGTTAATAAAACAATCCAAATTACATTTAGATTTACAACGGAGCCATCTATGTCCCAGATCCCTTAACTGGAAAATAAGTAGCGTGGTCATGCACCTATTCGCAAGCAGAGCTCAGTTTCATCACTACGTTATATAATTATAGCAGCAAGGCCCCGTACCTTGGTTAAAGAATAATTATATTCCACAACTCTACAAACTGACATAATATTATATCATATTCAACCACCGGTGGATGCTAATTCTAAATTAGGGTAAGCCAGCAATAGAGATTTTCATTCAGGGAAAGGACAATAGATAAGTACCTTTAATATCCAAAAATGTGTTTTAATACTATTCCGAAAATACCGTTATACTCTAATTACCGTTACACGTCACACACGTGATCTCGTGTGACATTCACAGGAGGTCAATAGTTTGACCTTGATGTGAATTACCTTATTACATCGTAGAAACCAATAATCTAGTCTTGTACAAAAATTTTTATATTTCATTATTATATTAGTCACAGGTGTATATATGTATATGTTTCAATAGTCCCTAAATTAAAGGAAAAGGTAGAAATCATTAAAATTAGAAAAAAAAACAAGGAGGAGAACAAACGAAAAAAAAAGAAAACTAACATTTAAAGTTAAATATACATAAATTTATACTAATTGATAAAAAAAAACATAATCCTTAATATCTATTATTCAGTATTTTTTTTTTGTTATGGTATAAACCACACTAAATTAAGATATTAATAATAAGAATACAAAATATTTAACACTACTCTAATTATATTTTTATTTTTGAAATTAACAAAACTAAAATCTAATAAATTGTAACTGGAAATAATACATAAGACTTATCGAAAGTAGAAAAAAAAGAAATAGTAGAATTAAATGAAAACGACATGTAATAATCGTACGTGCGTAGTACGAACATTTAATTCAATATTACTGACATCTATGATAATTTGATTTAATCAATCAAACGATCTAATTGGAATTAAATGTTACTAGATAAATAAAATAAATAATAAAACAAGTAATACAATTGTTAATAAGTAACATAATTGTTACTAAATAAATAAAATAAATGATAAAATAGATAATAAATACAATTGTTGATACTTAATAAATAATAAAATAAATGACATTAATAAATGAAACAAATAATATAAATAAATAAAGGAATAATATAAAATAAATAAATAAATAAAATAAATAAAGAAATAAATAAAATAAATCAATAAATAAATAAAATAAAATGAATAAATAAATACATACATAAATAAAGAAAACTAATGACATAAATTTTGCTAAATAAATAAAATAAATGATTAAATAAATAACACAAATAGATTATATATAATATAAATAATTATATAAATAAATGAATAAATTAATTAATTAAATAATCAATTAATTAAAAAAAATAAACGAATAAATAGACATAAGATAAACAATATTTTCTTTTAGTTACATAGAATAGAAATAATAATAATATATACTACTTTGAGAATTTTAACAAATATTCTATAGCAAATTTGTTATGATTCTAAAAAAGTATTCATAAACTGTTATTATAATAAAAGTGCTCATAGTTATTATTGTTTTGTTTAGCTATCATATTCAAGTATTTAATAACCTTATAATTAACACAAAGTTTAGTTAGAATTAATACTTTTATTTTATATTCAAAAATTGTTAATTATATAAAATAAGATAATAAAATAAGATAATAAAATTTATAAACATGTGTCATGTCGAAACCATAATGTGCTAATCATTTGCAACATAAGGGTTGAAATGTAGCGTGAGTGTGGAAGGAAGTCGGTGAGTGTATATATAGGGACGTTACTCAGATACGACAAACTATTTCTGGCCTTCAGTAACGTCATGGATGACTGGAAACGTCATAGGGGGAGGGCGGCCGATCCAGGAAAAATCCAACTAGTCCTGAAGGCTCACATCCTTTCGTGTTGTTGATGGTGAAGAATATTATCCCCAAATGTCTGTCCGTGTTAAAATTGGTTAATCGCTTCGAGGTACTTCGTCCAATGTTCAGTGTTTCCATGGTCTTCGACCAACATATTTTGGCACGATTATTAAATTGTGAGAACCTGATGGAAAGAATCCCCCCATATCCGGCGAGCTACAGCCGCAGCCAACAGCCAGCGTGCCAGTTCCATCGTACACCAACACAAGGGTTCTTCACAAATTGGCGCCCAACGTTAAGCTTTTTTTTTTTTGAAAAGAAAAGAATAGCTTATACCCAATATTTAGTCGCTTTAGAAGATGATGTATGTTCTGGAAGGTAAAATATTACCATGACTGAGTTGCGACGCCATCTGAAAAAGAAATTGAATATTGGGGAGCCAGTAACATCAAATCGAATCCAAACAAAAAGCATGACACAAGATCCTTGAAGGTCAAGAGGTCATTTGTTTTTGTCTTGGAGGAGAAGAGATTTTACAAGGTTCAATTTCGATGTCGTGAATGTTTTGTGTCCTGTCTTAAGTCAATTTGGTAATAATATTTCATTAAGTTAATATATTTCACACATTTTATATGAAAGTTCATCCGACATGAAGTAAATTTTTACATTTTTAAGAAGGAAAATGTTAATAAATTTATAGCAAGATAATCTTACATGACGAATTCTAATTTCTAAACTTATTTAGAACTGCTAGAGTGACAGTTGTTTTAAAAGATTTTCGGGTAACAGGATAGAATGAGCAACACCACTTCCTTTTTCCTCACGATGCTACAATAAATTTTAACCCATATTCAACTTTAAAGAGATGTAAAGAAATTAACATAAATAGTTATTGAAAATACTAATAATTTAGAAAGTAAATTGTTTATTTGTGTACTATTTCTATTCTGTATTGGTTTTTGTTTTAGCTATAAGGGAATATCTTGTCAACATAAGGCAGCAAATACTTAGTGACAATATACATACATTAATTTTTTTTGATTTGTGAAAAAGAAGAAAAGAAACCACTACACAGGGAATGCCCTTTCTTAGACTAGATTTAAGATCTAGTTTTTCATCGTTTAGTATTCAAAATATTTTTGGTCGTATAGTTTTTTGTTTGTTTCATTAGTAATTTTTGAGAATTTTAAATTCCAAATTAGTGTTTGGTATTACGGTTTTTCTTAATTTTATTTGTCACGATTTCGATTTTACACATCGAATTAGTCATCAGGTCGGAGAAGTTACACGATCGTGGTTAGTCCGTTTTTTATTTCTTTCTAAAATGAGTACCCGTAGACTTCGGTCATCAAGTCGGAATCCACCAAATAGCAACGAAAACCTACCCCAAGCTACGATTACATTGGCGACTACATTAACCACGCAAACTACGAATCCTATTGTGTCCACTAACGCAGTAACACCTCTGATGTCCATAAGGTTCCTACAAGGACTTGGACCACAAACCCATTCGTCGCCTGAAAGCAACAACAACACATTAACCACTCCGACGTACAGCAGTCTGACAGCCAGAGAAATAAGTGGCCAAAGAAGTGACACAGTGAGAAGAAACATCATGGCTCAACAAAATCTAGATTCAGCTTCTGTAAATGAAGAAGCAAATATTAATACTGTTGTTAATGAAGAGGGTATAACCCTTAGACAATACGTCAGTGCCTCTGTGGAAGTCGCACAAGCCTCAATAATGAGAGAAGTGCAAAACATGCAAATAATGTTACCACAGTTAATCAGGGAGTCATTGCGATCGGAACGTGTAAATGTGGTTCAAGATCAAAATAACCAGGACAATAGATCGTACGCTCCTAATAACACTTATCCACATTATGTAGGACCACATCATGCATATTTACCACCGAATCAACCGCTAGGGTTCCCGCAACAGAGCCAAAATCCCCCAAATCGGCTTAACTAAATGTTTGGTAACAGCCAACCCAACCATTCTCAGCAATATCCAGATTTTGACTCTCCACCACAGTACTCAGGCTATAAACCAATGACTCCAAACCAGCTGGAAAAATGGGGAATACAATTTGATGGTACCAGCAAGTCCTTAACCGTTGAAGATTTTGTTTTTAGGGTGGAGGCGTTGAAAACTGACTATAACTGTCCATGGGACGTACTTATGAAAGGTTTTCATCATCTAGTTACTGGAGCTGCTAGCATTTGGTTCTGGTCTTTCCGAATGAAGCACCCTATATGTGACTGGTATACTTTTAAGCATCACATTATAAAAAGATTTAGAAATTTTGAAAGTGACTTCGAGATTCAGAGAAGGATTATGGAACGGAGACAAGCACCTAACGAGTCTGCAGATGCATTTATCACCGACATCGTAAGACTTAAAAATCAGATGCGGATTCACGTTTTAGAAAGTGAACTGGTCAAAATAGTGAAAGATAATTTAAAAGATGGTTTAGCACAACTAATTTTTCCCATAAGGATTGAGAACTTGGACCAAATCCTAGAAGAGTGTAAACGAGCGGAGAGAAACATTGCTAAGCGGTCATCTCATAGAATGTCGATTAGTAATCATCGTAAACTTTACGAAGTGGATTTTTATGAAAGCCAGGAGGTTGATGAACAAGTCCGACAAGTGGAAGCATTACAAAAGAAAACGTTGCCGGCGAAACAACTTACTTGTTGGAACTGTAAAACACCGGGACATTCATTCATTGAATGTCCAGTAGTCCAACGAAGTGTGTTTTGCTATAGGTGTGGGTTCGCCGACGTTACCAGCCCAACTTGTCCGAGATGTGTGGGAAACACCAAGACGAACACGCGGAAAACTGGGCCCTCGTGTTCAAACCAAACCACCCCCCAGTAAAAGACAATTTTTTAAATTTTATGTTAGCTGAACAAGACCAGACTAACGAAATAACAAACGCGGATCAAATCACAAATGTAATCGAAAATCCCAATAAGGAAACGGAAATTAATTCTGAAAATGATCGTCCAAAAACATCTAAGGACAAAAATCTCCACGGTCTTAATCCTAATCTAACATACACTCAACGACTAGATAATTACAACAAAGTACGTACAGCAATTTTTAAAGATTATGTACCCATAATAAGCAAAAAAATCAAGAAAGCAAGGAATAGATACCAATCTAGAAAAGTGGAGAGAAAAGTAATAGCATCTACAATTATAGGTAATGAAGACGATATTAGACCATATATGTCAGTCGAAATCAACGGGTCTAAATATCAGGGCCTTTTAGATAGTGGAGCCTCGGTGAGCTGTCTAGGCAAAAACTGTATAGAAAACGTGAAACAAATGGATGCGAAAATACTCGATTTTAAATCGTCAGTGCGAACGGCTGATGGGAAACAACACGTAATAATAGGAAAAATCTGGGCAAAGATCAAATACGGAAACAGGTATGTAGAAATGGTGTTATATCTGGTACCAAAGTTAACTCAGGAATTGATATTAGGATATGACTTCTGGAACAAGATTGGTCTTAAGGTCTCGTTTGAAAATAGGATAATTGATGAAATTTCCCTTACGGAATCGGAAGAGTCAAAGATGCACCAGCTAACAACAAATCAGCGAAGAATTTTAGAAAACGTTAAGTTGTCGTTTCGGTGCTATTCACAATACGGTTTAGGAAAAACGAATGTTGAAAAACATACGATAGACACCGGAGATGCCTTGGCCAAAAAGATGAGACACTACCCCGTGAGCCCAGCTATGCAAAAACTAATATATGCTGAACTCGACAGGATGATCGAGCTGGACGTGATCGAAGTAGCTACTGGAGCAGAGTGGAATAACCGGATGACCTTGGTTATTAAGCCCAACAAGAACAGGCTTTGCCTCGATGCTAGGGAGCTCAACAAGGTGACAAAGAAGGATGCATATCCTCTCCCTAACATCGATGGTTTATTGGCCAGGCTAGGTGACACACACTTTATCTCATCAATCGACCTCAAGGATGCCTTCTGGCAGATCCCTTTGGATGAGACAAGCAGACCAAAGACAGCGTTCACAGTTCCGGGGAGGCCACAGTATCAATTCAAAGTGATGCCCTTCGGACTGTGCAACGCTGCCCAAAGGCTCTGTCGATTGATGGATAAAGTGGTGCCATCTGAGCAGAAGGACAGGGTTTTCATCTACCTCGATGACTTACTGGTAGTGTCTTCAAATTTTGAAGATCACATGGACATGATACGCATTGTTGGAGAAAAGCTGTCAAACGCTGGGTTAACAATAAATATGGATAAATCAAAATTTTGATACCGCGAATTAAAGTACTTGGCATACATAGTTGGCGGCGGAAAACTTAAACCGGACGAGGAAAAAGTAAAAGCAATATTAGATATAATGCCCCCGAAAAACCAGAAGGATGTACGGAAGTTCTTAGGTACCGTGGGATGGTATCGCCGGTTCATCCATGATTTCTCCACCTTAACGGCACCTCTTACCGATACTCTTAAAAAAACACCGAAATTTCAGTTGACGCCAGAAGCCTTACAATCATTTATGGAGTTAAAACACAGACTAGTCACCAGTCCTATATTGAAAAGCCCAGACTTTGATAGACCATTTTTCGTGCAGTGTGATGCCTCGAATGTGGGAGTAGGAGCTGTACTCTTTCAAAAGGATGATGACGAAGGAGAGCACCCAATAGAATATTTTTCGAAAAAATTAAACAATGCCCAAAAAAACTATTCAACTACTGAGAAAGAGTGTCTAGCGGTAGTTCTCGCGATAGAAAAGTTTCGCCAATATATTGAGTTAATGGAGTTCACAGTCATTACCGATCATTCCAGCCTGAAATGGTTGATGCGGCAGCAAGACCTAAACGGGAGGTTGGCTCGATGGAGTTTAAAACTCCAAGGATTTAAATTTAACATCGAGCATAGGAAAGGAACACAAAATGTTGTCCCGGACATGCTGTCGAGATGGGACATGAAAGAAGTTTCAGCAGACAATCAGAACATAATTGATTTTAATTCAGATGCCTTTAAAAGTGAAGAATATTTATTCCTTGTCGATACAATCGAGCAAAACAAAGATAGACTACCAGATTTGAGAATAGATGAAGGTGTAGTGTGTAAGAGGGTAAAGTTCAATAGAAATGATTTGGATAGTGAAGAAGAGTGTTGGAAGATTTGGGTACCTAGTGAATTGTCGAGTAACATAATTGAAAGATCGCATGTAGATAATACGTCTCATAGTGGAATCGCGAAAACCCTATATAATATACGCGAATACTGGTATTGGCCGTCGATGGTAAAGCAAGTCCGAGAACAGGTTAGAAACTGTGACACCTGTAAGGAGATTAAACACCCTAAACAAACGCAACGTCCGCCTATGGGGCAAGAAGTAAAGACTCAAAGACCTTTCCAGAAAATCTACATAGATTTCCTAGGACCATATACAAGAACGAAATCGGGAAATACGTTTATATTTATTGTACTGGACCACAAAACCAAATTCGTTCTCCTGAAGGCACTGGCGAAAGCTACCACCAAAGCCACAATAAGATTTCTAAGGGACGAGGTGTTCTATAAATTTGGAGTCCCAGAAATCATCCACTCTGATAATGGCAGACAGTTCACCTCAGAGGCATTTAAAGATCTCCTCATACAATTCGGTATAAAACATATGCGTACGCCGATTTACTCACCTCAATCTAATGCCAGTGAGAGAGTGAACCAATCTATACTCAGTTCTATAAGAAGCTATCTAGATGAGGACCAATCAAGATGGGATGAAAACCTGTCCAAAATCGATTACTCACTAAGGTCTACAGTTCACTCATCTACTGGTGTTACACCATATTTCTCATTAACCGGATACAACATGATCACTCACGCTGACGCCTACGAAATATTGAGGAAATTAAAAGCAAGGATGGAGAAATTTTAATACTACCGAAATCTGTGCGAATGCAGATGATACATCAGAACGTGAACGAAAAATTACACAATGCCTATTTGAAAAATGCGAGATCATACAATTTAAAAAGCAGGAACGTAAAATATAGACCTGGACAGGAGGTATACAGGAAAAACTTTATCCAAAGCAATTTCACCAAAGGTACTAATGCGAAGTTGTGCAGACCGTGGCTGAAATGTCGCATTCGAAAGATTGTCGGAAATAATCAGTACGAGGTTGAAACACTTAAAGGCCAATTAATAGGTGTGTTGCATGCGCAACACTTGAAGCAGTGAATTGACCAAAAAGAGTTGAGATAAAAAATGAAAGAAATTATGCTTTTGTTGAATGGATCCATTTTCAATAGTTCCAATCAAATGCTAATCTCCGGCAACACATTGATTCTTATTGCTTTAATTTAACACCCGAATCTACCTGAAACTTATGACAAACCTAATCATTTTTTTTATTCTTTATATTCAAACGGCCTTAGGGAAAGAATTCACTTAAAACAAAGGCGAAATCTCTTGACCGCATCACTATAGAAAGTTCATTTCAGGCAGTAATTCGCTAATCGATTTCAACTCTACATAAACTATATTAAAAGCTTTTGTAATAGCTATATAAACTTACTTATATTTAATTGATGATAGCCGGCAGAGAGAACTTTCCACCAGAAGATCCAACCTGATTTGATACCTTTGGACCGTGGTCCAAGTATTGGGATGTAAACAAAACACACGTTCTGGTATCTGACAAATGAGTATCTGTGAGTATAAATCGTTTACATATTTTTGTGAAGGTCGCGGCCTTGTTCTTTTTTTTTACTGATATATATGTACTTACTTTTGGATAATGATTTCTCCCAAATCTTTTCGCTTCACAGGCTTCGCGAAAAGAATTGGCTTTGTGACGGCTGCTCACCAATATTTTTCCTCTTCTCATTTTGATTTCCTTTAAGTTGATTAATTTGTTTATACAATTTCTTTTCCACAATTTCCACTTTTAACTTTTAATTTTATTATATTCTTCTTATAATGACAGTTGAAGTGAACTGTTAACATTCAGTTGCCAGAAAAAAATAAAGGGAAAATCTTAGCATATGATGTCAGGTGGACCGTGACATATAGGTGGCGGTGACGTCAGTAAAGTCGAGATACATTGTAAGGTTGCATTCAAATTTCACCAACAGATCAAATGACCTTACAGTGTATTTGAACGTTACCGAAGAACGATGACAGTGACGTCACCGTTAGGACCATGGGCTCACATGTAACGATTATAATTGCTTATTACATGTTGAGAAGTCAGAACAATCAAAAGCATAACAAGTAAGAAAGTATAGTCGGGCGTGGCCGACCATATGATACCCTACACCAGTTATGAATATTAAATGTGATTTATTTTTCATAATATCGCATTTATCTTCAATATTCCCTTGTTCCTATACATTTAAGCAATTTATGGATGAAAAACTAATTTTCTGAAAGAGGCTTTATATGGGGGCTAGAGGCAAATATGGACCAAGCCCGATAAAATTTTGTGAATATATTTATATTTACATAATATTTTATTGTGCTGAATTTCATCGCAATATTTGTGTTTATAAGTTAATTTGGTACATTCAAGTAATTTTCTGAAGGGGACTTTGTATGGGAGCTAGGGTCAAATGAGGCCCGATCTTTATGAAATTTGGCAGGGTTATCAAGACTTCTATAAAACTTAGTTGTGCCGTATTTTATCGATATATCTGTATATTTAACATAATTATGAGCTCAGAAGCCCTTTTCGGGGGGTTCTGTTCTATGGGGGCTAGGTGAAATAATGGACCGATTTTAACCATTTTCAATAGGCTTCGTCCTTGGGTCAAATAAAACGTGCGTGCCTTGAAAATTGCGACCTGTAGCTTGCGCACAAGGTTTACATGGACAGCCAGCCAGCCAGACGGACAGACGGACGGACATAGCTTAATCGACTCAGAAAACGATTCTAAGCCGATTGGTATACTTTAAGGTGGGTCTAGGACGAATATTTTTATATGTTACAAACATCAGCACAAATCCAATAAACCCTCCCCACTAAAGTGGTGTAGGGTATAAAAAGAAGTTACCTTGTAACAGTGTTCAATATAAAATCTTAAAAAAACTGAAAGTGATATTTGAATTTAAATAATATTGATCTGTTTAAATAATTTCATAATTTTCACCACTACAAGGTAAGAATCTCGCAAGTAATTTAAAATATATTAATGGTAACCAAAAGTAAATTTAATTTAATTTAATTATTTTTAATCATTTATTTCATAAGTCAAAGGGTACTAAATAAATACAAATTAATGATATGCGTAAATGTAAATTGATTGAGATTCACCACTTTGATTTATAGAATAAAGATGTGCAATGTTAAATTTAATATACTTTCAAATCAAATCATTAAACGAGCTCGAGGTCAAAGTTTTAAGTTGCACAGTGCAATATTATATGTAAAAGCATTGTGACGTGTTTTTATTGTTTGTTTATTGTTACTCATTTTATTCCTGAAGGTGCTATCCAGTGGATGGCGAAATATTGAAGAAAATAAATAAATAAATTGAAAAACTTAAAACTTTGACCTCGAGCTCGTTTAATGATTTGATTTGAAGAAATTGAAAGGTCGAATAAAATATTAATATTAAAAAATTTAATATACTTTTGTTTAATTTTTGTTAACTTTGTCAATTACAAGCCAATTTGTATAAAAAGAGTTTTTTTGATGTTTTCAACATCAAGTGCTGTGAGTCTTTTTGTTAATAAAACAATCCAAATTACATTTAGATTTACAACGGAGCCATCTATGTCCCAGATCCCTTAACTGGAAAATAAGTAGCGTGGTCACGCACCTATTCGCAAGCAGAGCTCAGTTTCATCACTACGTTATATAATTATAGCAGCAAGACCCCGTACCTTGGTTGAAGAATAATTATATTCCACAACTCTACAAACTGACATAATATTATATCATATTCAACCACCGGTGGATGCTAATTATAAACTAGGGTAAGCCAGCAATAGAGATTTTCATTCAGGGCAAGGACAATAGATAAGTACCTTTAATATCCAAAAATGTGTTTTAATATTATTCCGAAAATACCGTTATACTCTAATTACCGTTACACGTCACACACGTGATCTCGTGTGACATTCACAGGAGGTCAATAGTTTGACCTTGATGTGAATTACCTTATTACATCGTAGAAACCAATAATCTAGTCTTGTACAAAAATTTTTATATTTCATTATTATATGAGTCACAGGTGTATATATGTATATGTTTCAATAGTCCCTAAATTAAAGGAAAAGGTAGAAATCATTAAAATTAGAAAAAAAAAACAAGGAGGAGAACAAACGAAAAAAAAGAAAACTAACATTTAAAGTTAAATATACATAAATTTATACTAATTGATAAAAAAAAACTTAATCCTTAATATCTATTATTCAGTATTTTTTTTTTGTTATGGTATAAACCACACTAAATTAAGATATTAATAATAAGAATACAAAATATTTAACACTACTCTAATTATATTTTTATTTTTGAAATTAACAAAACTAAAATCTAATAAATTGTAACTGGAAATAATACGTAAGACTTATCGAAAGTAGAAAAAAAAAAGAAATAGTAGAATTAAATGAAAACGACATTTAATAATCGTACGTGCGTAGTATAGGCTTGCCAGACGTACTGTTTTCAGCAGTACGCTTACTTCTTTTTAGTAATTGTACTTTTAACTGCATAACCCCTAAAGAAGTACGCAAATGTACTTCTTTTTAGTATTTGTACTTCTTTTTGTACTTCTTTTTTGAATTTAACCATAATTTTATAGATGTAATCATGACCATATACAAATATTCTATAGAAATGCTATTTAAGGACTTCAGAGATACATAGTTTGAAAGTGGATTTACTAAGCTCAGAAAGGCAAATTCAACTATAAGAGGTTCGTGCATTTGTCATGCATAAAATAGAGCGTTTATTCAAAATACTTTAAAGTTGTTAAATTTTGATTAAGATATCACTGTAATGAAAGTTTTTAATGAATTTTCGGCATAAAAAAGACTGCAAATGTGAAGGACATGTTTGAATGTTAAAATGTAATGCATAATGCTCCGTCGTGTAGTTACCTATTCGAACGATTTTTAAAAAACTATACTGCCATTCTTATTTTTCGTAGCAGGGTGGCTAATTTTTCGAAAATTAGGTATCTGAGGATGTTTGAAGAATGAGAAATTTAAATAACAGAGTAAAAGTTGTAACGCTTTTGTAACAGTTAGAGATAGAGAATATTTATATTTTACTGGACATTTTTTCTCCATAAAAACATATGTTCACAACAAATGGTTAATATTTAAAAATGTAAACAAACCAAACGAAACTAAAATTTAGGGAATTTTACACTTTTTAAAGGAAATATATAAATTAATAGCACACTAATATTAAAAAAATGATTTGTAATTGGATTAATTTTATTGTCATAAATTAGTTTTATATAAGTTTTTTTGTGAAAAATCACAGCAACCAATGTCAATATAGCGTTTTTAGAACAATTTAATTTAATTTTTTTGAAAATAATCAATTGTACTTTTTTTATTCAATTGTACTGCTCTTTTAACTACGATGTACGTTTTTCGTTGATTTCAAATCTGACAAGCCTAGCGTAGTACGAACATTTAATTCCCTATTACTGACATCTATGATAATTTGATTTAATCAATCAAACGATCTAATTGGAATTAAATGTTACTAGATAAATAAAATAAATAATAAAACAAGTAATACAATTGTTAATAAGTAACATAATTGTTACTAAATAAATAAAATAAATGATAAAATAGATAATAAATACAATTGTTGATACTTAACATAATTGTCTCTAAATAAATAATAAAATAAATGACATAAATAAATGAAACAAATAATATAAATAAATAAAGGAATAATATAAAATAAAGAAATAAATAAAATAAATCAATAAATAAATAAAATAAAATAAATAATATAAATCAATGAATAAATAAATACATAAATAAATAAAGAAAACTAATGACATAAAATTTGCTAAATAAATAAAATAAATGATTAAATAAATAACACAAATAGATTATACATATAATATAAATAATTACATAAATAAATGAATAAATTAATTAATTAAATAATCAATTAATTAAAAAAAATAAATAAACGAATAAATAGACTTAAGATAAACAATATTTTCTTTTAGTTACATAGAATAGAAGTAATAATAATATATACTACTTTGAGAATTTTAACAAATATTCTATAGCAAATTTGTTATGATTCTAAAAAAGTATTCATAAACTGTTATTATAATAAAAGTGCTCATAGTTATTATTGTTTTGTTTAGCTATCATATTCAAGTATTTAATAACCTTATAATTAACACAAAGTTTAGTTAGAATTAATGCTTTTATTTTATATTCAAAAATTGTTAATTATATAAAATAAGATAATAAAATTTATAAACATGTGTCATGTCGAAACCATAATGTGCTAATCATTTGCAACATAAGGGTTGAAATGTAGCGTGAGTGTGGAAGGAAGTCGGTGAGTGTATATATAGGGACGTTACTCAGATACGACAAACTATTTCTGGCCTTCAGTAACGTCATGGATGACTGGAATCGTCATAAGGGGAGGGCGGCCGATCCAGGACAAATCCAACTAGTCCTGAAGGCTCACATCCTTTCGTGTTGTTGATGGTGAAGAATATTATCCCCAAATGTCTGTCCGTGTTAAAATTGGTTAATCGCTTCGAGGTGCTTCGTCCAATGTTCAGTGTTTCCATGGTCTTCGACCAACATATTTTGGCACGATTATTAAATTGTGAGAACCTGATGGAAAGAATCCCCCCATATCCGGCGAGCCGCAGCCAACAGCCAGCGTGCCAGTTCCATCGTACACCAACACAAGGGTTCTTCACAAAGTATACATTTTAATAAATGATACTTAAAGTATACTTTTTTGATGACTATGATTATGGCCCATTATTTTTATTTATTAGCTTTTATACATCCACACTAAAGTATTGACTGAATTTAGACACCACTTATTAAATCCTAAGAAATAAAGGTCAAATATCGTTAGATGTACAAAGCAGATACCCAAATAATTTTACTTATTAAAATATCCACGTTAAAAAAATGTCTGAATTTGTAAATGGTAAATGGAAAATGTGTGCTGCAGTTATTCAAAATTATTATTTAATTTGAAAAGCTTAGAATATATACGGCGCTACATATAAAAAAACGTTTTGCAGAATTTTTGGTTCATAATTTTCTAAAAGTATAAAAAGATATCGAAATATCAATTTATTCAAATTTTTTTATCGTTTGAGAGGTCTACCTATAGAAGATTTGCAAAAGTGCTGTCTTTCGGGACACTCTAATGAGTAGTCAAATACATATCTTCATGGTTTTTTAGATTTGAGCTGCATTTGAAAAATGGAAACCGAATTTATATCAAGATAATTTTTTGATGGCATATTTACCTGATCATAGATTTTTATTGTTATCTCGATTAACAATAAATTTTAAATTTTTTATTTTTGATATACAACTCGATTTGTATAGAAAATATGAGTGATTACGGATCTTTATTGTTTTCTCAAATTGACAGTTATTTAAAGTAATTTTTTAAAGAGTTATATAAATAGAAATTTTAAGGGGAGATATGAATGATTTTCTAGATAGATTTAGGTGTTAAAGGAAGGAACCACAGCCGATTTAAAATTCGAATTTAAGTGAACATGTAATATGAATATATTATTTTCCCTATTTTAGAAGCGGGTTTTGTTCAGTAGTTTTTATTCTGCATACAAATGTGGCATCGTAGACATTCATTTAAGATCTAATAAAGATTCTGTTTTAAAATAGTTATTTTCTGAGAATATACAGCAGACTACAGGTTTTTAAATAAAAACAGTTTTCCGGTGGAAAACGCTTTAGATGAAAATCGATTTTTGATAATAAATTAAATTGAATACAGATTTTTACTTTACCTAATCGTAAAGTTAGTTAAGGATCTACAAACATTTTAGAGTTTTCATATAAAAATAAATGTTTGATTAAAAATTTAACTACATAATAATTCTCATATACTATGAGAATTATATATCATGTTCTTTAGCATTATAAATGTAACAAAAAGTGGACGGAAAAAGGACATTGCATTTCATTATAGATGTATTTATTCAGATTTGGTGTATTAAACGTTCTCTTCCTCAAACACTGTATGTTGCCAAATTTCTTGAAAATCGGTTCATGTTTTTTTATATTTAGCCTAGAAATTTGGTGTTATAGCAGTTATTCAAAAAGTGAACATAAAAATGTGCGTATCATCCAATCAATATCATATAGAGTTTTTTTATATCCTCCACCACCATCAGTGGTGATAGATGGTATATATAATTTTGTCATTCCGTGTGTAACACCAAGAAATATTATTCTTGATCCTTATCAAATTCTGAGTCGATTTAGCTTTGTCCGTCTGTCCGTCCGTCTGTCTGTCAGCCTGTCTGTGTAACATAGATGGGCACTTTGCAGTACCAGTAAAATTGCAGTAAAAATAAGTTTTTACTGTTTACTGAAAAAATTTTCAGTATTTAGTAAAGTTTTACTGATTACTGAAAAAAAAATCAGTATTCAGTAAGTTTTTACCGGTTACTGAAAATATTTTCAGTATTCAGTAAATTTTACTGAATACTGCAAAAAATTGCAATAAATTTACTGGTTACTGCAAAAAAATGCAGTATTTTACTGATTACTGAAAATGTGTTTACAGTATTCCGTACAATCTAATAATTTACTGAAAATTCTATTTTCAACATATTTTTGAATATAAGACATATTTATCATCACAAGTAGCTATAGTGCGATAAATTTTACTTTTTGGGATTGTAAATCTTTTCAGAAGAACTTAGCTATGTACAAATTTATATAATAGCCTAAATCTTATATTATTTTGTCGGCCAATAAAAAGTTGTTGGAAGCATTTATTATATTTTATAATATTAGATTATTAATAGAAAAGAAAGTAAAAGAGATCAATATGATAATAATTGTATGAACATTTTAGTTATATATAATATTTTTTTACTAATAATGCATTTTAGTTGAAAATTTTAGTGATTACTGAAAAAATTTCAGTATTCAGTAAGATTTGCATTACCAGTATTTTTTACTGTTTACTGAAATTTTTTTCACTATTCAGTAAAATTTTACTGAATACTGCAATTTTTTTCAGTAATCAGTACTAAATACTGAAAATTTTTTCAGTAACCACTGAATACTGAAATTTTTTTCAGTAACCAGTAAAAATTTACTGATTACTGAAATGTGTAATGCAGTAAAATTATACTGCAGTGTGCCCATGTATGCTGTGTAAAACACGCTCACGTTAAAACTAAGCAATAAAAATTCACGAAATTCACCCAAAACATTCCTTATTATCCGGTCCAGTTTGATATTAAAATTCAGTAAAACCGGTTCACGACGTAAAAAGTTATGATTAAAAATTTCAGACTACCTCATAACAATTGATCCAATATTTCCCATAGCCCCCATACAAAGGTGTATATTCCCGGATAAAAGTTTATCGTTAATAACTCCCTCAACAATATCGGTATCAACACAAAATTTTGTACATACAAATATAATATGAATAGAAATCATACTACCAACGTAGATCTCAGTCGGTCCACAATTGGTCATAGCTCCCATGTAAGGTCCACTTCCAAAAATCACCTAAACACACATATTTCATTGACAAATAAGGCTTTTGTGATAAAATTCGAGCTGAATATGTTTTGTATACATACAAATCATTCTACCAAATTTCTTTTCGGATCGGTCCATTATTAGTCATAGCTCCCATATAAGGCCCACTTCCGGAAATCACTTAAACGCACATAAAATTCGACACAAATATGTTTCGTCTATATAGGAATCACTCCACGAAATTTTTTCGGATAAGACCATAATTGGTCATAGCTTCCATATAGGGTCCACTTCTGAAAATCATTTAAATGCATATGTTTCATATCGGTATAAAATTCAACTTGAATATGTTTTGTATACGTATAAATCATTCTAACAATTTTTCCCCGGATCGGTCCATTATTGGTCATAGCTCCCATATAAGGCTCTCTTCCGAAAATCATTTAAACTCACATATTTCATTGTTAAATAAAGCTATCTTGATATAATTCGACACAAATATGTTTTGTGTACATACATATGAATCATTCTACGAAATTTTTCTGGAGAGGCCCGTAATTGGTCGTAGCTCCTATATGAAGTCGAGTTATCTAAAAATTAGATAGTTAAATGGATTTTAATAAAAAGTCATAGCCGAATATAGCACTCTAACTTGTTAACTTCTGAGGTTAGACCTATTAAATGACAAATTGTATGTAAATAAGTTCATTAGTTATGTAGTGAAAGAGTAAAAAAAGATTTTCATATATATTTATTATTATATATTATAGGTTTTGACGATGTAATGTGTCGTACTGTTCATTCCACAACATTCACTATAACAGATTTCATGAAAATCGGATCAGTAGTTTTGTGTATGCCTGAACGTAAATTAGGTTTAACAATTGTTTTACAAAAAGTTACACCAACAAAGGAGCGTGGCGTCCGATCCTAATCTTGAGATCAAACCTATCGGTTCAGTAGTTTTCTGTAAGTCTCGAATGAAAATTTTCTATAACAATTATATAGAAAAAAGTGAGCATAAGAAGAACCGTGACGTCAAATCATTATTTTATTTAGCCTATTGTTCTACTTTAGTATAGAACTATTTGTGTTCTAAATTTCATGCAAATCGGTGCAGTAGTTTGTACGTGAAAGCGTAACAAACAGACATTCTTTTTAATATAATAATAGGATAAGATATAGGTATGGATAGTTTTATAAAAAGTGGGCGTAGAAAGGGGCGTGGCATCGGATCCAGTTCTTATATATAGCCTGTAGTTCTTTCCAAGCTTATACCTATCCGTATACAAAATTTCAGATTAATCGGTTTAGTAGTTTTTGCATATTGTGATTGCAAAATTGGTGTAATAATAGTTTTACTTTATAGATCTTATATAGCCTATTGTTCCTCTCGGAGTTAGACTTATTAGCGGCCAAAATTTCATGTAAATCGGTTCGGTAGTTTTGCCGTGAAAGCGTAACAAACAAACACACAAACAAACAAACAGTCTGTTTTATATATATACTAGCTATACCCTGTGTGCTTTGCTACCCTAAAAGGAATATGTATAAATAAATACCAGATTTATTATATGTTACATATGAAAGATGTCAAGCAAATTATTGCAAGTTCGCCAGTTTCTATCTATCGCCAATTTCTATCTATCTATAAAAAATTTTAATAATATAAGAGTTTCCAAGATGCACGAAATTTTGTATTTAATTCATATATGTTGTGCCAAGCCACCCATTGAAAGTCCGCCCGTTATGCTGTAAATGTTCACATGAATTTCAAAGTTCTCCATGTAAAATTTGAAGATTCTAGCTCTAATAGTTTCTCAGATATACGAATTTTTCTATTTGATTCATGTGGGGGCTTCAAGACCCCTCAGATGAAAGTCCGCTTTTTTTCCTCCAAAATGTTCAGATGAATATTTAAGTTCATCGTGCAAAATTTGAAGAATTTAGTTCCATTAGTTTTCCAGATAAACGAATTTTTGTCTTTAATTAATATACGAGGTGCCGCTCCCCTCATGGGTAGTCCGCCAATTTATTACCCAAAATGTTTAGATGGAGGTTAAAGTTTTTCTTGCAAAATTTGAAGATTCTAACTGTAATAGTTTCCAAGATAAACGTATTTTTGTATTTAATTTATATGGGAGGTGCCACGCCCCCTAATGATAGTCCGCCTACTTTTTGTCCTAAATAATTATATTGACACTAAAGTTCCTCCGACAAAATTTGAGGACTCTAACGTTCAAACATACAAACAAACACACATTCATTTTTATATACATATATAGATAAGAATATACAATTTTTTGTAATTACTTCACGTGAGAGGCACCAAAATTAGGACTCTAGCTGTTATAGTTTTCTAGATATACATATTTTAATAATTAGATTTTAGTATTTACTTCATATGGGAGGTGCCACGCCCGCTTTTGCTGAACTCCCTATTTTTGTTCAAAATATTTGTATTTAAACAAAAGTTACTTGTACAAAATTTGGGGACTCTATACGTGGGACCTAGCTCATTTGAAATTTCAACATAAAAAGCAGTTATAACCCCTTCCAGACATACAGGAAGATATTGTGAAAATTTCAAGAAAATCAGTTTAGCCGTTTAAACTGATTAAATAAAAAACCCACTTAACGATTTTGAAAATTCTAACTACAATAGTTTTCCATATTAACAATATGTAACATATGAGAGATGCCAAGCAAATTATTGCAAGTTCGCCAATTTCTATCTATCTATGAAAAATTTGTATTTAATTCATATATGTGGTGCCAAGCGCCCCATTGAAAGTCCGCCCGTTATTCTCTAAATGTTCACATGAATGTCAAAGTTCTTCATGTAAAATTTGAAGATTCTAGCTCTAATAGTTTCTCAGATATACGAATTTAATTCATGTGGGGGCTTCATGCTCCCCGCATGAAAGTCCGCCCTTTTTCCTCCAAAATATTTAGATGAATATTAAAATAATTTGTGCAAAATTTGAAGAATCTAGTTATAATAGTTTCCCAGTTAAACGAAATTTTGTATTTAATTCATATGGGAGGTACCAAGTACCCCATTGGAAGTCCGCCCGTTATACTCTAAATGTTCAGATGAATGCCAAAGCTCTAATAGTTTATTAGAAACTAGCTCTAATAGTTTCTCAGATATACGAATTTTTCTATTTTATTCATATGGGTACTCTAAGCCCCCCAGATGAAGGTCCGCTCTTTTTTCCTTAAAAATGTTCAGATGAATATTAAAGTTCTTCGTGCAAAGTTTTAAGAATTTAGCTCTATTAGTTTCCCAGATAAACGAATTTTTGTTTTTAATTAATACGGGAGGTGCCGCTCCCCTCATGGGTAGTCCGCCAATTTATTACCCAAAATGTTTACATGGATGTTAAAGTTTTTCGTGCAAAATTTTAAGAATTTAGTTCTATTAGTTTTTCAGATAAACGAATTTTTGTATTTAATTTATATGGGAGGTACCACGCCCCCTAATGCTAGTCCGCCTACTTTTTGTCCTAAATGATCATATTGACTCTAAAGTGGCTCCGAAAAAATTTGAGGACTCTAACTGTTATATTATCTCAAATATACGGATTTTATATTTTATTAATGTGGGCGTGGCTCATCGCCCACTTGAAATTTCGAAATAAAAAGTAGCCTATTACCTATTCCAGACACGCAGGAATACGCAGTGAAAATCGGTTCAGCCGTTCAAACGTTCAAACATACAAACAAACACACATTAATTTTTATATATATATGTAGATAGGATTATATATTATAGGTTTTAAGGTTGTAATGTGTCGTACTGTTCATTCCACAACATTCATTATAACAGATTTCATGAAAATCGGCTCAGTAGTTTTTTGTATGCCTGAACGTAAAGTTGGTTTATTTTACAAAAAGTTGGTGTAAAAAGGGGCGTGGCGTCCGATCCAGATCCTGAGATCAGACCTATCGGTATAGCAAATTTCATGTAAATCGGTTCAGTAGTTTTCTGTAAGTCTCGAATGAAAATTTGCTATAACAATTATATAGATAAAAGTTAGCATAAGAAGAATCGTGACGTTAAATCATACATAGCCTATTGTTCCACTTTAGAATAGAATTATTAGTGTTCTAATTTCATGAAAATCTGTTCAGCAGTTTGTCCGTGAAAGCGTAACAAACAGACTTTTTCTTTCATATAATTATAGGATAAGATATAGGTAAGGATAGTTTTATAAAAAGTCGGTGTAGAAAGAGGCGTGGCATCGGATCCAGTTCTTATATATAGCCTATAGTTCTTTCCAAGCTTATACCTATCCGTATGCAAAATTTCAGGATAATCGGTTTGGTAGTTTTTGCATAGTGTAATTGCAAAATTGGTGTAATGATAGTTTTAAAAAAGTTGGTGTAAAAAGGGGCGTGGCATCCGATCAAGACCCTATATATAGTCTATTGTTCCTCTTGGGGTTAAACCTATGTGCTGCCCAAATTTCATGTAAATCGGTTCAGTAATTTTGTCGTGAAAGCGTAACAAACAAACAGTCTATTTTATATATATAGGATAATATATAGGTAAGGGTAGTTTTATAAAAAGTGGGCGTGGCATCGGATCAAGTTCTTGTATATAGCCTATAATTCTTTCCAAGCTTTTACCTATCGGTATGCAAAATTTCAAGTTAATCGGTTTAGTAGTTTTTGCATATTGTGATTGCAAATTTGGTGTAATAATAGTTTCACAAAAAGTGGGCCCAAAAAGGGGCGTGGCATCCGATCAAGATCTTATATAGCCTATTGTTCCTTTTGGGGTTGGACCTATTAGCGATCCAAATTTCATGTAAATCGGTTCAGTAGTTTTCCCGTGAAAGCGTAACAAACACACAAACAAACAGTCTGTTATATATATGTATAGGATTATCCGGTGCAGTTTGGTATTGAAAATGAGCAAAATCGGTTCACATAGGGAAAAGTTGTGAATCAAAATTTAAAACAACTCCGAAAAAAATAAGCATTCTTTATACATTCTGATGTAATTTTCTCGAAAACTATGCAAGATAATTTTATGAAAGTCATCATACATTCGTTTCTACACAGTATTTCAATTCCTGCTGAAAATTGCCAGAATCGGTCCATAATTTCATATACCTCCCATACAAATGTACATATTCCCGGAAAATTAGTTTTTTGTTAATAACTTCCGTCAGAATGCTGATATCTTCACAAAATGAAATCTTATGTCAATAGAATTCATTAAGAGAAAAAATTTTCTGGATGGGTCCATAATTGGACATAGCTCCCATACAAGGTCCCCTCCCGAAAATCACTTAAACGCACATAACTCATTACTTAATATATCCATATAAAATTTGGAATAAGTATTGCTCATATACAGAAATATTACTATGAAATTTTTTCCCGATCGGTTCATAATTGGTCATAGCTTCCATACAAGGTCCCTTCCCGAAAATCACTTAAACGCGCATAACTCATTACTAAATTAAGATATACATATAAAATTTGGTACAAGTATTGCTCACATATACAGAAATATTACTATGAAATTTTTTCCGATCAGTCCATAATTGGTCATAGCTCCCATACAAGGTCCCCTCCCGAAAATCAATTAAACGCACATAACTCATTACTAAATTAAAATAGTTTGGTACAAGTATTGCTCTCACATACAGAAATACTACTTAGAAATTTGTTTCCGATCGGTTCATAATTAGTCATAGCTCCCATACAAGGCCCCTTCCCGAAAATCACTTAAACGCACATAACTCATTACTAAATAAAGATATCCATATAAAATTTGGTACAAGTATTGCTCATATGTCCATAATTGGACATAGCTCCCATACAAGGTCCCCTCCCGAAAATTACTTAAACGCACATAACTCATTACTTAATATATCCATATAAAATTTGGAATAAGTATTGCTCATATACAGAAATATTACTGTGAAATTTTTTTCCGATCGGTCCATCCTTGGTCATAGCTCCCATGCAAGGTTCCCTCCCGAAAATCACTTAAACGCACATAACTCATTACAAAATATTGATATCCATACATTTAGCACAAATATTGCTCTTATATACATAAATTAAACTATAAAATTGTTTTACGATCGGTCCATATATGGTCATAGCTCTCATACTAGGTCCCCTCCAGAAAATCACTTAAATGCACAATATTCATTACTAAATAATGATATAGATACAGAATTTTGAAATTTTGTCTTTATATACATAATTGGTTATAGCTCCCATACAAAGTCCTTTTACGAAAATCTCTTAAACGTCCATTACTCATTACCAAATAAAGCTATTGATACAAAATTTGGCACAAATATTAGTTTGGTATACAAAAATTCTATTTCAAGATTTTTTCACGATCGCTCCATAACATGGGTGCGGTCGGTCCTATGCAAGGTTCCCTTCAGAAAATCACTTGAACACACATTACTTATTACTAAATTACGATATAGATACAAAATTTGACTGAAATATATCAGAAATTTTGCCCAAAAAAGCACTATAACCGCATTATCAATTTGGGTAGACCAAAATATATATATATATATATATACATATATATATATGCATGTGTGTGAAAGATTTAAGAATTTTCAAAATATATATATATATATATATATATATATATATATATATATATATATATATATATACATACATATATATATATATATTTTGAAAATTCTTAAATCTTTCACACTCATGCATACATGCAAATTATTAAATATCGCTCAAGCATATCTTAGGGCGCTATAAAAATATAAAAGAAAATGGCGTTTGTAATGTTAAATAAATCTTGGAATTGTAACAGATTTAAGCTCAAATATTTGTAGAAAACTTATTTCAAATATAAGTTTTGTATACAAAAATTCTATTTCAAGATTTTTTCACGATCGTTTCATAACAGAAAATTACTTAAACACACATTACTTATTACTAAATTACGATATAGATACAAAGTTTGACTGAAATATAGCTTTTATGTACAGAAATTTAGATTAAAGAATTTTTTATGATCGGCCTATAATTGGCCTTATCTCCCACACTAGGTCCTGCCCATAAAAGCACTATAACCGCATTATCAATTTGTGTAGAACAAAATTATATATATGTATTTTGAAAATCCTTAAATCTTTCACACACATGCATACATGCAAATTATTAAATATCGCTCAAGCATATCTTAGGGCGCTATAAAAATATAAAAGAAAATGGCGTTTGTAATGTTAAATAAATCTTGGAATTGTAACAGATTTAAGCTCAAATATTTGTAGAAAACTTATTTCTACAAATATTTGATCAATTAAAAAAGTATTAATATAAAAGTAGCTGGTGGAGGGTATTTAAGATTCGCCTCAGCCGATTATAGCACTCTAACTTGTTATACCCTCCACCACCATCAGTGGTGATAGAGTTTGTCATTCCGTGTGTAACACCGAGAAATATTCATTTGAGACCCAACAAAGTATATATATTCTTGGTCCTTATAAAATTCTGAGTCGATTTAGATATGTCCGTCTGTCTGTCTGTATGAAACACGGTCACGTTAAAACGAAGCAACGGAACTTTATGAAATTCACCCAAATATTCATTGATATTCTAAGCAGTTTGGTTTGAAAATCAGCAAGATAGGTTCAGAGTTATGAGTAAAAACAATTGTGCTTTTTCACATATATATTTGTATTTTTTACAAAAACTACTGCAGATAAATTGATGAATTTTGTCAGAGATATAACTTTTGGTGCCAGGATCAACATTGTTAAAAATCGGTTCACAATTACATATACCTCCCATACAAATGTACATATTCCCCGAAATTAATTTATTGTTAATAACTTTTGAAATAATGCCGATATTTTACAAATTGGTCAAAGCTCCCATATAAGGTTACCTTCCGAAAAACTTTTAAACGCACATAACTCATTACCCAATAACGATAACTTTGGCACAAATATTGCTTTTATCTACAGAAATCTTACTGTACATTTTTTCACGATCGGTCCACAATTGGTCATAGCTACCATACAAGGTCTCCTTCTCAAAATCACTTAAACGCATATTTCTCATTACCAAATAAAGGTGTCCATACAAAATTTAGCACAAACATTACTTTTATATACAGAAAGGATACTGTAAAATTTGTTTACGATCGGTCCGTAATTGGTCGTAGCTCCCATACAAGGTCTCCTTTCGAGAATCACTTAAACGCATAAAACTCTTTACGAAATAAAGATATCCATACAAAATTTGGCACAAATATTGCTTTTATCTACAGAAATCTTATTATAATTTTTTTACGGTCGATCCATAATTAGTCATAGCTCCCATTTAAGGTCCTCTTTCAAGAATAACTTAAACGCATATTACTAATTACCAAATACATAATGATATCCATAAAAAACTTGGCACAAATATTTATTTTTGAATTTTGTCATACATATAGTTTGGGAATCTACTGAGTTGAAAATCCACCATACCACCCATAGGGATTAAAAAATTTATTGTCCAAAACGAACAGGATTCGAACTTAAAATCTCCCAGTTGCTAGTTTTACGCCATTCCGACTACACTATTAACTAGCTTCGTAATTGTTTTCAACTAATATTCACATAGAAATTCTCTTTCCTGTTTGTGTAAAAAACTTTTGTTAACCCAAAATCAAATAAAATGTGCAAATTGAGAAAGTGTAACTGTTAATTTCTTATGCTATTCGGCAACATCATTAAATTTTTTTTAAAAATCAAATTAAGTGTCGATTTTTTTTTTTTTTTTCATAGGATCAACAACGTTGAACATCTATTGCACCTCCCGTACAAAATTATATAAGTTTTATAACTATAACTATTACCATACATTTCTCTCACGCATTGAAATTATTTTAAATACAGAACATAGGTTAAATTTAGTACGTTCTGTAACAGTCTGTTAAGTGGTAGTTTTGTTTTTAATTGCATATTGTAAGGCGTAATAATTTTTTATTACCACCGAAAAACACAACCGACACTTTCGAAGCTTAAAAACAACTGATGAACACTTGTTGTTTTGTTTTCTCGATTTTGCTTTTTTTTTTATTTTTTTTTTTCAAAATGTTAAAATAAAAATACATTGCTTCCCTTCTCAAAGAATTGAATTTGGAAAGAGTATTGAATCTTTTAGAAAGGAGCGAGTAGGTCTGCTAGAAGGTCCTTTAAGAATGGCTGCCTGGCATGAGAAAAACAAAATGCCAAAAATTTCATATTGTTGCTTCCCTTCTCAAATCAGGGAATTTGGAAAGAGTATTGGATCTTTTAGAAGGGAGCGCATAGGTCTGCTAGAAGGTCTTTTAAATATGGCTGCTTAGCATGAGTAACTCAAAATGTAAAAAAAGAACATGTTGTTGCTTCCCTCCTCATAGAATGGAACTTGTAATGTGTATCGGATCTTTTAGAAGGGAGCACAGAGACCTAATGAAAGGTCATTTCAGTAAGGCTGCCTAGCATGAGAAACAAAATCCAGAAGAAGGGCTAAAGAGACCTTATAAAAGACCTTACCACTGGGATGGGAAATAATTATGTATGTGCGATTGTGTAGCCGTAGGTTTTATGGCGGTCAGACAAAGCAAAAGTGGGAAAGTATAAGACATATATTGTCCACCTTTTTATTTAAATGTGTGTGTTTTTTACATGTAGTTATGTATGTACATTGTACATATGTATATTGATGGACATGCAAGTGATCTTTAAAAAATTGTTGATTTATTAGATTAATGATTGTGAGACAAATGGTTTGGAAAATTTTATTATGAAGATAATAAAGCACGTGTTGAATGATTATACATATATACAAGCTATACGCAGTGTGATTTGCTACCTTAAAAGCAATATAAATAAAAAATCACTTAACGATTTTGAAGATCCTAACTACAATAGTTTTCCACTTATACAATTTATTACATATGAGAGAAGCCACGCAAATTATTGCAAGTTCCTCCAATTTTCCCGAACGTTAATTAAGATTTTAATGTAATCTAAGTTAATAAAAATTTTAATAATCTAATAGTTTACCAGATATACGAAATTTTATATTTAATTCATATGGGAGGTGCCAAGCCCGCCATTTAAAGTCAGCCCGTTATTCTCTAATTGTTCACATGAATGACAAAGTTCTTTATGTAAAATTTTAAGATTATAGCTCTTATAGTTTCCGCTTTTTTTCTCAAAAATATTCAGATGAATATTAAATTTCTCTTGCAAAATTTGAAGAATCTAGTTCTATGAGTTTCCCAGATAAACCAAATTTTGTATTTATATGGTAGGTGGCAAGCACGCCATTGAAAGTCCGCCCGTTATTATCTAAATGTTTAGATGAATGTCAAAATTCTTCATGTAAAATTTGAAGATTATAGTCCTAATAGTTTCTCAGATATACGAATTTTTCTATTTAATTCATATGGGGGGCTCCAAGCCCCTCCGCCCTTTTTTCTCCAAAATGTTCTGATGAATATTAAAGTTCTTCGTGCAAAATTTTAAGAATCTATTAGTTTCCCAGATAAACGAAATTTTGTATTTAATTCATATGGGAGGTGCCAAGCCCCCCTTTGAAAATTCTCTAAATGTTCACATTAATGTCAAAGTTCTTATTGTAAAATTTGAAGATTCTAGTCCTAACCCTTTCAGTGGTTTTGTCGAATATATTCGACATTACAATAGACTCTGTTTTTAAGCATTTTTTGGGTATAATATTTAACTTTAGTTTTAATTTTTTTCTTTTAGTTGAAAATGAAGACTTTATTATATTTATAATTGAGATTTTGAAAGATCTTCCGTATTTTAAAAGTATTTAAAAATCAGATTTTAAGAAATTGTCACTTATGACTACTTTTTAATAAGTGCTTTTTAACAACTTTTAAAAAACAGCTTTATTTAATGGCCAAAAAAAATTGTATTTTAGGAGATCGGACTATGCAGATTTAAATTGTATTGTATTGAAAGAAGTTTAAGAAGACATTTTACAAAAAAAAATCATAAAAAATATTGGTGGTACTTTTTGGAGACTGTTTTTCGAATGTTGAATATATTCGACATTTAACTTTGACCTTCTATAACTCACTAGGGAAAACTCAAATTCAAAAAATATTATTTTTCCCGGATTTAGCATACTCAAATTATCTTAAATATAAGTTTTCAAGTTTTTTTCTAGACATAAATTATTTTTGACCCTGAAAGGGCTAATAGTTTATCAGATATACGAATTTTTCTATTTAATTCATATGGGGGCTCCAAGCCCCTCCGCCCTTTTTTTCTCCAAAATGTTCTGATGAATATTAAAGTTCTTCGTGAAAAATTTGAAGAATCTATTAGTTTCCCAGATAAACGAAATTTTGTATTTAATTAATATGGGAGGTGCAAAGCCCCCATTGAAAGTCCACCCCTTATTCTCAAAATGTTCATAAGAATATCTATTTCTATTTAAATTATATGGGGGCTCCAAGCCCCCATATGAAAATCAGTACTGTTTTTTACAAAATGTTCAGATGAATATTGAAGTTCTTCGTGCAAAATTTGAAGAATCTAATTCTATTAATTTCCCAGATAAACGAAATTTTGTATTTAATTCATATGGGAAGTGCCGCTCCCCTCATTGGTAGTCCCCCAATTTATTACCCAAAATGTTTACATGTATGTTAAAGTTATTCGTGCAAAATTTTAAGATTATAACTGTAATAGTTTGCAAGATAAACGAATTTTTGTATTTAATTTATATGGGTGGTGCCACGCCCCCTGCTGCTAGTCCGCAAACTAAATAAGTCCTAAATAATCATATTGACACTAAAGTGGCTCCGACAAAATTTGAGGACTCTAACTGTTATATTATCTCAGATATACTGATTTAATATTTTCTTAATATGGGCGTGGCTTCTCGTCCACTTGAAATTTCAAAATAAAAAGAAGCCTATAACCTCTTCCAGACATACAGGAATACACTGCGAAAATTTCAAGAAAATCGGTTCAGCCGTTTAGTAGTCTATAAACTTCAAATATACACACATACAAACTAGTGCTGTTAAAGTATTGAGTAGTGGGTATCGAGTATTGAGTATTTGCACTATTTTTTGGGTATTCAATACTAAAAAGTAGTTACTCAATACTTTCAGACTTGTGTATGGATTTAACTTATTTAAATTTAACGGCTATGATGTGAAAAAATACAGCTCTACAACTAATACAGATCATATCATTATTAGAAATGCAACTCTTAGCAATATAAAAATAATTTAAAAACTGTAATAATAGTTAAAAAGTTACAAATTGACGCAATCTAAAAAAAAAGTCTCAAAAGAGGTGTGATGTCTGGTCTAACTTTACTTAAAAAGAAGTTAGAGTGCTATATTCGGCTGAGCCGAATCTTAAATACCCTCCACCAGCTACTTTTATATTAATACCTTTTTAATTGATCACATGTTTGTAGAAATAAGTTTTCTCATATTTTAAATAGAAAAACCCCAAGATTTAAACAGCTTAAATCTGTTACAATTCCAAAATTTATTGAACATTAAATTTTCTTTTATATTTTTATAGCGCCCTAAAATATGCTTTAACGATATTTAATAATGTGCATGAATGCATGTGTGTGAAAGATTTAAGGATTTTCAAAATACATATATATAATTTTGTTCTACACAAATTGATAATGCAACTAGTTAAATATGGTTAAAGTGCTTTTAGGGGCAGGACCCAGTATGGGAGATATGACCAATTATAGACCGATCGTAAAAAAATTCTTTAAGCGAAATTTCTGTACATAAAAGCTATATTTCAATCAAATTTTGTATCTATATCGTAATTTAGTAATAAGTAATGTGTGTTCAAGTGATTATCTGAAGGGAAACTTGCATAGGTCCGACCGCACCCATGTTATGGACCGATAGTGAAAAAATCTTAAAATAGAATTTTTGTATACCAAACTAATATTTGTGCCAAATTTTGTATCAATAGCTTTATTTGGTAATGATTAATGGGCGTTTAAGAGATTTTCGTAAAAGGAACCGACCGATATGGACCGATCGTAAAACATTTTTATAGTGTAATTTATATATATAAGAGCAATATTTGTGCTTAATGTATGCATATCAATATTTTGTAATGAGTTATGTGCGTTTAAGTGATTTTCGGGAGGGAACCTTGCATGGGAGCTATGACCAAGGATGGACCGATCGGAAAAAAATTTCACAGTAATATTTCAGTGCATATGAGCAATACTTGTACCAAATTTTTCATGTATATCTTAATTTAATAATGAGTTATGCGCGTTTAAGTGATTTTCGGGAAGGGACCTTGTATGGGAGCTATGACCAATTTTGGACCGATCGGAAAAAAATTTCACAGTAACATTTCTGTATGTGAGAGCAATACTTGTACCAAACTTTGTATGGATATATTAAGTAATGAGTTATGTGCGTTTAAGTGATTTTCGGGAGGGGACCTTGTATGGGAGCTATGACCAAATATGGACTGATCGGAAAAAATTTCATAGTAATATTTCTGTATATGTGAGCAATACTTGTACCAAATTTTATATGGATTTCTTAATTTAGTAATGAGTTATGTGCGTTTAAGTGATTTTCGGGAGGGGACCTTGTATGGGAGCTATGACCAATTATGGACTGATCGGAAAAAATTTAATAGTAATATTTCTGTATATGTGAGTAATACTTGTACCAAATTTTATATGGATTTCTTAATTTAGTAATGAGTTATGTGCGTTTAAGTGATTTTCGGGAGGGGACCTTGTATGGGAGCTATGACCAATTATGGACCGATCGAGAAAAAACTTTCACAGAATTATTTCTGTATGTGAGGGCAATACTTGTACCAAACTTTATATGGATATCTTAATTTAGTAATGAGTTATGCGCGTTTGAGTGATTTTCGGGAAGGGTCCTTGTATGGGAGCTATGACCAATTATGGACCGATCGGAAAAAAATTTCATAAAAATATTTCTGTGCATATGAACAATACTTATTCCAAATTTTATATGGATATCTTAATTTAGTAATGAGTTGTGTGCGTTTAAGTGATTTTCGGGAAGGGTCCTTGTATCGGAACTATGGCCAATTATGGACCGATCTTTCACAGTAATATTTCTGTGCATATGAGCAATACTTATTCCAAATTTTATATGGATATCTTAATTTAGTAATGAGTTATGTGCGTTTAAGTGATTTTCGGGAGGGGACCTTGTATGGGAGCTATGTCCAATTATGGACCTATCCAGAAAATTTTTTCTCTCAATGAGTTCTATTGACATAAGATTTTAAGTTGTACAATTTTGTGAAGATATCAGCATTCTGACGGAAGTTATTAACAAAAAAATCATTTTCCGGGAATATGTATTTTTGTATGGGAGGTATATGAAATTATGGACCGATTCTGGCAATTTTCAGCAGGAATCGAGATACTGTGTAGAAACGAATGTGTGATGACTTTCATGAAATTATCTTGCATAGTTTTCGAGAAAATTACATCAGAATGTATGAAAAATGCTTATTTTTTTCGGAGTTGTTTTAAATTTTGATTCACATCTTTTCCCTATGTGAACCGATTTTGCTCATTTTCAATGCCAAACTGTACCGGATAATAATGAATATTTTTGCTGAATTACGTTAGTTTCCATTGCTTCATTTTAACGTGAGCGTGTTTTACATAGACAGACAGACGGACGGACAGACAGACGGACATAGCTAAATCGACTCAGAATTTCATAAGGACCCAGTATATATGTACTTTGTTGGATCTCAGATGAATATTTCTTGGTGTTACGCACGGAATGACAAACTTATATATACCCTTTATCGCCACTGATGGTGGTGGAGGGTATAAAAAGGAAAAATTCCTCGGTTTTAAATAAAACCGTTAAAAGTATCGAGTAGTATTGAGTACCCAAACGAAAAGTATTGAATAGTATTGAGTAATCAAAAGTAGTAGAATATTCTAACGGTTTTATTTTAAATTAACGTCCGTCCGTCTGTCTGTCTGTGTAAAGCACGCTCACGTTAAATCGAAGCAATGGAAATTAACGTAATTCAGCAAAAATATTCATTATTATCCGGTACAGTTTGGTATTGAAAATGAGCAAAATCGGTTCACATAGGGAAAAATTGTGAATCAAAATTTAAAACAACACCGAAAAAAATAAGCATTTTTTATACATTCTGATGTAATTTTCTCGAAAACTATGCAAGATAATTTCATGAAAGTCATCATACATTCGTTTCTACATATTATCTCGATTCCTGCTGAAAATTGCCAGAATCGGACCAAAATTTCATATACCTCCCATACAAAAATACATATTCCCGGAAAATGAGTTTTTTTGTTAATAACTTCCGTCAGAATGCTGATATCTTTTAATCTTATGTCAATAGAATTCATTGAGAGAAAAAATTTTCCGGATGGGTCCATAATTGGCCATAGCTCCCATACAAGGTCTCCTCCCGAAAATCACCTAAACGCACATAACTCATTACTTAATTAAGGTATCCATATAAAAATTGGAATAAGTATTGCTCATATGAACAGAAATATTACTATGAATTTTTTTTCCGATCGGTCCACAATTGGTCATAGCACCGATACAGGGACCCTTCCCGAAAATCACTTAAACGCGCACAACTCATTACTAAATTAAGATATCCATATAAAATTTGGTACAAGGATTGTAATCACATACAGAAATAATTCTGTGAAAGTTTTTTTCGATCGGTCCATAATTGGTCATAGCTCCCATACAAGGTCCCTTCCCGAAAACCACTTAAACGCACATAACTCATTACTAAATTAAGATATCTATATAAAATTTGGTACAAGTATTGCTCACATATACAGAAATATTACAATGAAATTGTTTCCGATCAGTCCATAATTGGTCATAGCTCCCATACAAGGTCCCCTCCCGAAAATCACTTAAACACACATAACTAATTACTAAATTAAAATATCCATATAAAGTTTGGTACAAGTATTGCTCTCACATACAGAAATATTACACATACATACAGAAAAATTACACATACATACAGAAATATTAGCACAAATATAGTTCTCATATACATAAATTACACTATAAAATTGTTTTACGATCGGTCCATATATGGTCATAGCTCTCATACTAGGTCCCCTCCAGAAAATCACTTAAATGCACAATATTCATTACTAAATAATGATATAGATACAGAATTTTGAAATTTTGTCTTTATATACATAATTGGTCATAGGTCCCATACAAGGTCCTTTTACGAAAAATCTCTTAAACGCTCATTACTCATTACCAAATAAAGCTATTGATACAAAATTTGGCACAAATATTAGTTTGGTATACAAAAATTCTATTTCAAGATTTTTTCACGATCGGTCCATATCATGAGTGCGGTCGGTCCTATGCAAGGTTCCCTTCAGAAAATCACTTGAACACACATTACTTATTACTAAATTACGATATAGATACAAAATTTGACTGAAAGATAGCTTTTATGTACAGAAATTTTGCTTATAGAATTTTTTTACGATCGGTCTGTAATTGGTCATATCTCTACTAGGTCCTGCACCTAAAGCACTTTCAATTTGTGTAGAACAAAATTATATATATGTATTTTGAAAATCCTTGAATCTTTCACACACATGCATGCATGCACATTATTAAATATCGTTAAAGCATATTTTAGGGCGCTATAAAAATATAAAAGGAAATGTAATGTTCAATAAATTTTGGAATTGTAACAGATTTTCTATTTAATACATGAGAAAACTTATTTCTACAAAGATTTGATCAATTAAAAAAGTATATATAACTTGTATCACTGTTGCCACAACAAAATTTTTTTTCTAACCAAAATTCGAATAAAAAATAACCAAATTAAGAAAAAAGTAAACAAAATTTATTTGTTTCATGTTTGCATTTGGACATTAAAATAACAAATTCATTTTCTGAAGTGGAACTTGTAACTATGTTAAATTTCGTCGCTAAACTGGTATTATGAAGACAGTTATGAGCGTTAATGTAATTTTTGTACGGGATCTTGTGAGGGTGTCTACTTTTCATTAGTTTTATTCAAAATAATATTTTATTAACTTCTACTAAATTGTGCTTTGACTGTAAAAATATTCAAATTTTTATTAGAATTTTATTTTTATGTTTTGTTTCATAGATAGCCTTGATTTTTGTTTTATGAATTATCAGAAAATAGAAAATTTTTCGTCATTTTGAAAAATAATTTTTAAAGGTGTTAGTTCAAAAGTCAGAGAAAATTTAAATTATTTTCATATTTTCAAACTTTTGGATTGGAGGTGAACTTTACATATTGGATAATTTCTGTTCATTTTGTTCGCTAAGGTAAGGACATTGTTAAAGGATTTGGTTAATGTTTAGGTGTTAAAGGCAATATGCATTTATTTTAGGATTTATCTTTCCTGAGGTATTGTTGGAAGACTGTCACCGTTTCCTACGGAATTTACTATTTTTTTCTTAACCTGTTCATCCTAATTGGTCAATTATTCATTTTATCAATATTCTGTGGATAACAACATTCAAAATTTTGGTCTCAGGATACAATCCATATTATCTTTTTTTGTGTGGTTGCCGTTGAAATCGGACTTCCCTGTAAGGGAAGTTCCAGATACATTAGTTTATACAAATAAGGTGGCTAGTTTTTATATAAAAGTGGAAAGATGAAAGGGAAATTCTAATATCGTTGGATACGATACCCTCATTTACTTGAACGATTTCTTTTTTGCTCCCGTTTCAATAAGCCGAGATTTTTTTTAAATTTGACATCAAAACATAATTACATAAATTTAGACAACATTCTTGTTAATTTCGATTTTATTTTTTTTTTTTTTAATTTTTAAATTCTAAAATCGTAAAATTTCTTTGGACTTGTTTTTTTTTATTAATCAAATATCGTATTCATTGTTTGTAATTTTAAATTGAAATTGTTTAAATTCCTTATGGTCACCTAGGATAAATAGTGTTTTATATTTAACATCCTAAAAGTATACTATACAAAATTTTGGAACTTAATATTTAACTTATAATTATATAACACAAAACATTTTCAATATAATGTGGATTCTGAATTAGATGAAAATTTATAATTTCATTTAAAACATAATCCACATTCCACATACATAAATCTACTAAACAAAAATTGAATTTTAAATAATAATTAAAGTCTACACTTAAGCTCCTGTTATATTCCAAGATGTGGATTTTATCTTTAATGGATATAAAAGTTCTTTATAATCAAATATACAATCCACACACATATATACAGTACAAACTCTGTTTGGGTACATATTTAAAATTTTTTTTTAAGTTCAACACGCAACCATCTTCTGTCATCCGGCGCCGCTGACATCGTGGGACAATAATCTAATGTAAGTGGTGTTTTATTTTTTAGCTATGTATCTAAATATAATCCACATTTTAAAAACAATTAAGAACACATTAACATCTGATATGAACAATTTTTAAATGTTACTCTAATTTAAATTGCAACAAGTGTTGCCATAGTTTTTATTTGTTTTCTTAGATACCTCCATAATATAATATGAATTGTTCATAATACCTTTTTGTTGGACACCCTACATTATACATACATACAATTTTAATATAATTTTGATATCAAAAAATATCGTTTTAAAATTTTATACATTTTTTTAATCCTTTAATATTTATAAATTTTCCGGATGGGTCCATAATTGGCCATAGCTCCCATACAAGGTCCCCTCCCGAAAATCACCTAAACTCACATAACTCATTACTTAATTAAGGTATCCATATAAAAATTGGAATAAGTATTGCTCATATGAACAGAAATATTACTATGAATTTTTTTTCCGATCGGTCCACAATTGGTCATAGCTCCGATACAGGGACCCTTCCCGAAAATCACTTAAACGCGCACAACTCATTACTAAATTAAGATATCCATATACAATTTGGTACAAGTATTGTCCTCACATACAGAAATAATTCTGTGAAAGTTTTTTTCGATCGGTCCATAATTGGTCATAGCTCCCATACAAGGTCCCTTCCCGAAAACCACTTAAACGCACATAACTCATTACTAAATTAAGATATCTATATAAAATTTGGTACAAGTATTGCTCACATATACAGAAATATTACAATGAAATTGTTTTCGATCAGTCCATAATTGGTCATAGCTCCCATACAAGGTCCCCTCCCGAAAATCACTTAAACACACATAACTAATTACTAAATTAAAATATCCATATAAAGTTTGCTACAAGTATTGCTCTCACATACAGAAATATTACACATACATACAGAAATATTAGCACAAATATAGTTCTCATATACATAAATTACACTATAAAATTGTTTTACGATCGGTCCATATTTGGTCATAGCTCTCATACTAGGTCCCCTCCAGAAAATCACTTAAATGCACAATATTCATTACTAAATAATGATATAGATACAGAATTTTGAAATTTTGTCTTTATATACATAATTGGTCATAGGTCCCATACAAGGTCCTTTTACGAAAAATCTCTTAAACGCTCATTACTCATTACCAAATAAAGCTATTGATACAAAATTTGCCACAAATATTAGTTTGGTATACAAAAATTATATTTCAAGATTTTTCCACGATCCGTCCATAACATGAGTGCGGTCGGTCCTATGCAAGGTTCCCTTCAGAAAATCACTTGAACACACATTACTTATTACTAAATTACGATATAGATACAACATTTGACTGAAAGATAGCTTTTATGTACAGAAATTTTGCTTATAGAATTTTTTTACGATCGGTCTATAATTGGTCATATCTCCCATACTGGGTCCTGCCCCTAAAGCACTTTCAATTTGTGTAGAACAAAATTATATATATGTATTTTGAAAATCCTTAAATCTTTCACACACATGCATGCATGCACATTATTAAATATCGTTAAAGCATATTTTAGGGCGCTATAAAAATATAAAAGAAAATGTAATGTTCAATAAATTTTGGAATTGTAACAGATTTTCTACTTAATACATGAGAAAACTTATTTCTACAAATATTTGATCAATTAAAAAAGTATATATAACTTGTATCAGTATTGCCACAACAAAATTTTTTTTCTAACCAAAATTCGAATAAAAAATAACCAAATTAAGAAAAAAGTAAACAAAATTATTTTTATTTGTTTCATGTTTGCATTTGGACATTAAAATAACAAATTCATTTTCTGAAGTGGAACTTGTAACTATATTAAATTTCGTCGCTAAACTGGTATTATGAAGACAGTTATGAGCGTTAATGTAATTTTTGTACGGGATCTTGTGAGGGTGTCTACTTTTCATTAGTTTTATTCAAAATAATATTTTATTAACTTCTACTAAATTGTGCTTTGACTGTAAAAATATTCAAATTTTTATTAGAATTTTATTTTTATGTTTTGTTTCATAGATATCGTTGGATACGATTTACTTGAACGATTTCTTTTTTGCTTCCGTTTCAATAAGCCGAGATTTTTTTTAAATTTGACATCAAAACATAATTACATAAATTTAGACAACATTCTTGTTAATTTCGATTTTATTTTTTTTTAATTTTTAAATTCTAAAATCGTAAAATTTCTTTGGACTTGTTTTTTTTTTATTAATCAAATATCGTATTCATTGTTTGTAATTTTAAATTGAAATTGTTTAAATTCCTTATGGTCACCTAGGATAAATAGTGTTTTATATTTGACATCCTAAAAGTATACTATATAAAATTTTGGAACTTAATATTTAATTTATAATTATATAAGACAAAACAATTTCAATATAATGTGGATTCTGAATTAGATGAAAATTTATAATTTCATTTAAAACATAATCCACATTCCACATACATAAATCTACTAAACAAAAATTGAATATTAAATAATTATTAAAGTCTACACTTAAGCTCATGTTATATTCCAATATGTGGATTGTATCTTTAATGGATATAAAAGTTCTTTATAATTAAATATACAATGCACACACATATATACAGTACAAACTCTGTTTGGGTACATATTTAAAAGTTTTTTTTTAAGTTCAACACGCAACCATCTTCTGTCATCCGCCGCTGACATCGTGGGACAATAATCTAATGTAAGTGGTGTTGTATTTTTTATCTATGTATCTAAATATAATCCACATTTTAAAAACAATTAAGAATATATCTGATATGAACAATTTTTAAATGTTACTCTAATTTAAATTGCAACAAGTGTTGCCATAGTTTTTATTTGTTTTCTTTGATACCTTCATAATATAATATGAATTGTTCATAATACCTTTTTGTTGGACACCCTACATTATACATACATACAATTTTAATATAATTTTGATATCAAAAAATGTCGTTTTAAAATTTTATAAATTTTTTTATCCTTTAATATTCGTTAATATTTTAAATATAATTCATATATTAACTTATGGTGACCTATTCTTAATATTTCACATTTTTAACCATTTAATTTCAAACACATTAATAAATTTAAAATAATATATATTATAATGAATTGAAATTTGAAATTTTGAATCTTTTAATTATGAAAGGTGAAGTTAAGAGTATGGGGTATGTAGGATAAGGTTTTGTTTTGTCATCATTTTTTTTTGTTTTGGGCTGACAACAAACTTTAATTCCGTCAGCATGGAGGGTGGGCTCAGGAAAAGTGTAGCGAACAACATCAAAAGCTACACTCTAACATTTTACCACTTCTAGTATACCTTATAGATTATATTTATGTATGGCTACCTAATTTAAAGTCTAGGTAACGCATTCTATAAACCATTTTATTATTTTTTTTATGGGAACAAACTCACCCCACCGACGAGCACGGCCGTATTACAGGGCCTCAGTTATCGTAATATTTAAGAATTTTGTGCAATTTTGATCTATATACTGAGGACTCTGAATCTTTTGTGGGTTATAATTTATGAGGTATTCTTTCGTTATCATTTTTTCTGTTTTCATTATTTGTCGCTGTGGATCTAATTGTTAATTGTTTTTTTTATGATATACAATTCCCGGTCTGTCATTTAAAGGGTCTGAAGTCTATCAGGGCTTGGGTTCGAATTTGGGAAGTGGTTCTGGTAGTTATCGGTTCAATGCTCGTTCGACTCTTTCGTCCTGTCTGTTCTATTTCTTTTTATTATTTGTCCGATTTACTCTTTGCTCTCTCACTCTTCCCTTTCCTCTCTCTCTCTCTCTTCAAAATTGAATTTTCATAGTTTGGTTTTTCCGGATTTATGGACTTATAGTAACTGAAATTATAATCGGTAACTTTCCTATAACGGATAATCAATCCCTAACATTTCTTATTTTGACTTATTATTGTTTTGGAATTATTCTCTTGATTTTGGTCGAAGGTTTCCAGCAGTTATAAGTTATTTCTTATTATTTTTTAGTAGTGGTATTTGTTAGTCCGTTTACATTGATTTTATTTATATTACTTTTATTTTGACATTATTAGTTACTTTTATTTTTTACCTGTATACCCCTACTTAATAACTTCACCGAGTAGTGATAATTTTTATCGTTGTTTTATAAATTTTTATTGAACATAGTTGCTTTTATTATAACTCTTTGTGATTTATACAAAGTTTTTTTTAACTCATTCAGTTTTCTGAATTTGACCTTAAGATTTTCTCGATTCTACTTAATATTTACCTGACGTTCATTATCTGTCAAATACAACAGATTTGATTTTCATATTTTTATTATTGTCATTGTCATTATAATATTGAAAAATGCCTCTGGTACGTAGTGCCGGAAATATACCAGCTGAGGTTGATAGAGATGCTGATAACATTTCAGTAGATCAGGGAGCTGGTGGTGACGCACAGACACCTGCTAATCCAATCAGAAGACCGGTAACTCGTATGCAAACACGTAGGTAAGCTAACCAACAGGAAACTGTCAACGAAAATATTCGTCGTATTGTTGACAATTCATTACAAGAATTTAGGACTGAAATTGCGAACATGATTGCAGACAGTTTTAGAAATTTGACGTTAACTAATCAAGGACCATTAGAACAAGATATATTAAGTCGGACTGAACGACGAGCTACGGAGCGCAATGAACGCGAAAATCGAGATGATCGTTGCGACATCTCTAGAGACCATCGGAACAACGAAAATAGGAACTTGGACAGACATTTTGATCGGAATTCTGAAAGGGTTTTGAATATAATCAGAAATTGGAGAGTGCGTTTCACTGGTAATCCTTCGGAGATTACAGTAGATGAATTCATCTATAGGATTAATACACTCACTAACGCCAATCTTAGGGGGGATTTCAATCTATTGTGTGAACATGCTCATATTCTTTTCGAAGATAAGGCCTTGAAGTGGTTTTGGCGTTGTGTGGACATGGACTGGGACGAATTGTTTTTGCAATGAAACGCCAGTATAAAGACGATAAAACTGACTTTGACATTAGGGACGACATACTTCGACGAAAACAAAGACACAACGAGACTTTTGACGAATTTTATGAGGCGATCATGGTTCTGTGTGATAAACTTCGAACACCCTTATCAGAACATGAATTATGCGAGACGATACAACGCAATTTGAAACCGGAAGTTAGACACGAAATACTACATTTGGAGATCACTCGTGTTGCTCATTTAAGACGTGCTGTGCGTAGGCACGAGAAATTTATTAAAGACATGTCATTAGCAAATTTGAATAGACGTGAACGTGGATTCTCAAAGACTCAAGTTTCAGAGGTCTTGGTGGATGAAACTATTCCTGATGGCAATATTTTAGAAGACGACAGTAGCGAAATATGTTTGGTGAAAGGGAATAATAAATGTTGGAATTGTGACAACATTGGTCATAGTTTCATAGACTGCTTAGAACCTAGAACTATATTTTGTTACGGTTGTGGGGCAAAGAATATTTTTAAACCAAAATGTCCCAATTGCCTGAAGCGGGGAAACGTTTTGAAGGATGTTCGTTCCAAAAAGGACGGACATCCGAAAACGAATTATTAGATTCTGTACCAATAAGTACTTTACCAGAAAGAGCCAACCCACCGGCTATATCAAACATACCTGACGTGACAAACCAATTTAGAGAAGACAAAATATTACCAACTGTGGAAGATCATTCAGAATCATTGATTCATCCCTTACAACGACCATATCACATACGTTTGGAGGAATACAATCGTATTAGAGCCAGAATTTTTGATGAACCTTGTATTGAACAAAAACCTAGTAGATCGTCGAAAAGGATAAGGGAATTCTATAAAAGGAAAAATTTGCTTGGAAAACATATCATTTCGTCACTGGTCAATAAGGAAAATGATAATAGACCGTATGTTAGTTTGAAGATTCGTCATAAAAATTATTTTGCTTTGCTTGATAGTGGAGCTAATGTGAACGTTATTGGAGGAGAATTGTGTTCTGAAATAGTTGAGAGTGGCAATTACAATCGTTTTATGGGCAATGTTAGAACTGCGGACGGTCAACGTAAGCGTAGTTTAGGAACTGTGATTCTTGATATTGGTTATAATGAACAGGATAAATCAGTTGAGTTTTTATTGATTCCATCAATTACTCAAAATTTTATTTGTGGAATGAATTTTTGCGAAACATTTGGTATTCAGATTGTCACCATTAATTCCGTGAATGAGATTGTTTCTGACGACGACCCGGACAAAATCCCATTGATTTTGTTACAAAAACAACAATTACAGAAAATAGTTGATTATTTTCCTAACTCTGACCGATATGGTCTAGGGTGTACCACACTGTTGGAACATAATATAGATTCCGGTGACGCAACTCCTATCAAACAACGTTATTACCCGATATCACCAGCGAGGGAAAAATTGTTATGTGGCGAGATAGATCGTATGTTGAAGTTATCGAAGAATGTCCGTCATCTCCTTGGTCATCACCTGGTGTTTTAATTGTTAAACCAGAAAAAGTACGTTTTTGCTTGGACAGTCGAAAGTAAAATTCCGTTACCAAAAAGGACGCATATCCCATTCCCAACATAGACGGACTAATTTCTAGGCTTCCTCCAATTTACTATATTTCCAAAGTGGATCTGAAAGATGCATTTTGGCAAATAAAATTGGACGAAACCTCAAGACAAAAGACAGCTTTCACAATCCCTATCGGCCATTGTATCAATTTACAAGAATGCCGTTTGGATTGTGCAATGCACCACAGACAATGTGTAGACTAATGGACCAAGTCATTCCGTATAACTTAAAGACAAACGTTTTCGTTTACCTGGACGACTTGCTGATAATATCAAAAGACTTTGACGAACACTTGGGACATTTAAAGGAGGTGGCGACACAACTTCGGAAAGCTAACTTGACAATTAACGTCAAGAAAAGTAGTTTCTGTCTTCGCCAAGTTCAGTACCTTGGTTATATTGTGGGAGAAGGGTAATTGAAGGTTGATCCAGGAAAAGTAAATGCCATTTCTCAATTTCCGGTGCCTAAAAGTGTCCGACAATTCCGCCAGTTTCTCGGTATGGCGGGTTGGTATCGTCGATTTATCGATGACTATGCCACAATAACGTTTCCTATGATGGAACTCTTGTCGAAAAGGAAAATATTTGCATGGTCGTCTGATGCCCAAAAGTCCTTCGAAACCATTAAGGAGAAGTTGACTACTGCACCCATTTTGGTACATGCGAACTTTGACAAACCATTCATCATCCAATGTGATGCCAGTACTGTTGGTGTAGGAGCAGTTTTAGCCCAACTTGACGACAAGGGAAACGAGAAGCCAATAACTTTCATGTCTCAAAAGCTTAATAAAGCTCAGAGAAATTATTCCATCACGGAACTGGAGTGTTTGGCGGTAATATTGGCTATTAGGAAATTTAGGGCGTATATTGAAGGCCACGAGTTTAAAGTTATTACCGACCATGCCAATCTAAAGTGGCTTATGAGGCAGAAAGACCTATCGGACGATTAGCCAGGTGGGCACTGAAATTACAAGGGTTCGACTTTACCATAGAGCATCGAAAGGGTAAAGATAACGTTGTTCCGGATGCCTTGTCACGTGCCTTTGATGACGATACAACTGTAGCTGAATTAGAGTTACAAACATTGCCTTCCATTGATTTAAACTCCAATGCATTTGATTCTCCTGAATACACACGGTTGAGAAACGAATTTTCAGAATCGGAATTACCCGATTTCAAAATTATCGGTAAATGTTACTCTAATTTAAATTGCAACAAGTGTTGCCATAGTTTTTATTTGTTTTCTTTGATACCTTCATAATATAATATGAATTGTTCATAATAAGTACGTAGACTATTCCCACCAAATTGCAACAAGTGTTGCCATAGTTTTTATTCCCACCAAATTCCATAAAAATCGAAATGCAATATACAGTATACTTCGTTTTTTATATAAGTACCACGAGTTCTTTACATAAAAATTTCCAATAGAAATATTAACGGAAAAACAAAATCAAATCAGTTGCTGATCAGCACTTGTCGAAGCAAGGTCTGTGCGCGACGTTTTTAAAATACACACAGAAATACAGCAACAAAATTTTGAGAAAGCCGAATTAATGTAGGAGAACATGAGGGAACAGTTGATAGTTTTTTATATAGACTTTGATATACGCTGGCTGTCAAAATCCATAATAAATAATTGACAGTTAGCATATACTTATAGTTTGTAGTCATTTTATTAGTATACCTTTATTTTAAATTGAATTCTGTTCTCTGCTGCTTTACCAACACAAATAAAACTATGGTAGTCTATGGTAGTATGTGTTTGAGCATCTCTGATTTACATAGTTGGTTTAAAGCTAGAGATAAAAGAAGTTTTTTTTTAATTTTATTTTAAGAATAAATGCAAATAGCATTTAGTTCAATTGTTTGCAAAAAATAACCAAAACGAGAAAATAATTCACATGTACACATGCAAAACAAAAATAACCAATTTTGGTTAATAATATCCAAAGTGACAACACTGCTTGTTATATATATAGATTGTCGCTGGCTGCGACCTGAGACTTTATGTTGAGGACAGCGAGTTTAACAAGTCCCAAATAAATGAACCACAAATTTTAAATTAATGATGCATATATTTGAGCAACCGTTTATTTCTATTAAAAAACAAGTTAGAGTGCTATATTCGGCTGAGCCGAATCTTAAATACCCTCCACCAGCAAATTTTGTATTAATACATTTCTAATTAATAAAATATTTGTAGAAATAAGTTTTCTCATGTTTTAAATAGAAAAATCCCAAGATTTAAACAGTTTAAATCTACTACAATTCCAAGATTTATTGAACATTAGAAACGCCACTTTCATTTAAATTTTTATAGCGCCCTAAGATATGCTTTAGCGATATATCGTATTTGCATGTATGCATGTGTGTGAAAGATTTAAGGATTTCAAAAATACATACATATATATAATTTTGTTCTACACAAATTGATAATGCAAATAGTTAAATACGGTTAAAGCGCTTTTAGGGGCAGGACCTAGTATGAGAGATATGACCAAATATAGACCGATCGTGAAAAATTTTTGAAATAGCATTAAGTGCTTTTTGCATTACAAAATAGTATTTATGAACAAAAATAATATTTATTTATATCATTATTTGGTAATGAGTTATGTGCCTTTAAGTATTTTTCTGAAAGGGACCTTGTATGGGAGCTATGATCAATTATGGATCGATAGGAAAACAATTTCACAGTAATATTTCTCTGTATATGAGCAATATTTTTGCCAAACTTTATATGGATATCTTAATTTAGTAATGAGTTATGTGCGTTTAAGTGATTTTCGGGAGGGGACCTTGTATGGGAGCTATGACCAGTTATGGACCGATCGGAAAAAAATTATCTGTAATATTTCTGTGCATATGAGTAATATTTGTACCATATGGATATCTTAATTACGTAATGAGTTATGCGCGTTTAAGTGATTTTCGGGAGGGGACCTTGTATGCGAGCTATGACCAATTATGGACCGATCGAAAAAAATTTTCATAGTAATATTTCTGTGCATATGAGTAATACTTGTGCCAAATTTTATATTGATATCTTAATTTAGTAATGAGTTATGCGCGTTTAAGTGATTTTCGGGAGGGAACCTTGTATGGGAGCTATGACCAATTATGGACCGATCGGAAAAAAATTTCACAGTAATATTTCTATGCATATGGGCAATAATTGTACCAAATTTTATATGGATATCTGAATTTAGTAATGAGTTATGAGCGTTTAAGTGATTTTCGGGAGGGGACCTTGTATGGGAGCTATGATCAACTATGGACCGATCGGAAAAAAATTTCACAACAAAATCTCTGTGCATATGAGTTATTTGTACCAATTTTTATATGGATATCTTAATTTAGTTATGAGTTAAGCGCGTTTAAGTGATTTTCGGGAGGGGACCTTGTATGGGAGCTATGACCAATTATGGACCGATCGGAAAAAAAATTTCACAGTAATATTTGTATGCATATGGGCAATACTTATACCAAATTTTATATGGAAATCTTAATTTAGTACTGAGTTATGCGCGTTTAAGTGATTTTCGGGAGGGGACCTTGTATGGGAGCTATGACCAATTATGGACCAATCGGAAAAAACTTTCACAGTAATATTTCTATGCATATGGGCAATACTTACACCAAATTTTATATGGATATCTTAATTTAGTAATGAGTTATGCGCGTTTAAGTGATTTTCGGGAGGGGACCTTGTATGGGAGCTATGATCAATTATGGACCGATCGGAAAAAAATTTCACAACAATATTTCTGTGCATATGAGTAATATTTGTACCAAATTTTATATGGATATCTTAATTTAGTTATGAGTTAAGCGCGTTTAAGTGATTTTCGGGAGGGGTCCTTGTATGGGAGCTATGACCAATTATGGACCGATCGGAAAAAAATTTCACAGTAATATTTCTTGCATATGGGCAATACTTATACCAAATTTTATTTGGATATCTTAATTTAGTAATGCGTTATGCACGTTTAAGTGATTTTCGGGAGGGGACCTTGTATGGGAGCTATGTCCAATTATGGACCGATCCAGAAAATTTTTCCTCTGAACGAATTATATTGACATAAGATTGTAATTTGTAAAATTTTGTGAAGATATCGACATTGTGGCGGAAGTTATTAACAAAAAACCCATTTTCCGGGAATATGTACTTTTGTATGGGAGGTATATGAAATTGTGGACCGATTCTGGCAATTTTCAGCAGGGATCAAGATCTTGTGCAGAAACGAATGTATGGTGATTTTCATGGAATTATCTTGCATAGTTTTCGAGAAAACTACATCAGAATATGTAAAAAATGCTTATTTTTTTCCGAGGTTGTTTTAAATTTTGATTCATAACTTTTCCCGGTGTGAACCGATTTTGCCCATTTGCAATACCAAACAACTTAGGAAAATGAAGAAAATTTTGGATGAATTTAGTTAAGCTCTATTGCTTCGTTTTATCGTGAGCGTGTTTTACACAGACAGACGGACATAGCTAAATCGACTCAGAATTTGATAAGGACCCAGAATATATATACTTTGTTGGGTCTCAGATGAATATTTCTTGGTGTTACACACGGAATGACAAAGTTATATATACCCTCTATCACCACTGATGGTGGTGGAGGGTATAATAAAATTATTACAAAACGTAACTTATAAATAAATTAAGCGACTTACCGCAGTCTTTATCCCCAACAAACTAAACTTTATAATTAGAGCCAGTAGTTACTGAGCCCAAAACGTATTTTTGTTTATGTACTTTTACAACAGTTTATTTCCAAATAAATAAACTGAACGAAACTACTGCAGTAGAATATAGGGACAAAGAATGCGTTTATTTCGAAACAAATAAGTACAAAAAAGTATACAAAATAATATAAAAAAAATCCTAACGGACAAATGAACTAAACAACAACAATGATCATACAATTGGTAAATAAGACAATTTAAGTAAACATTAAGGTAGCTCACAAACAATAAATATAACTAAAATAAATTAAATTGAATACTAATAAAATAAATGACAAATTTAATAAATTATTAGCCATTGGGTGACATTCCCACCCCCGTGGATCGGCAACGATTCACTACTCCATATCAAGAACTGCTAGTTTGGAAACTGGACGCTTAAGTATTCCACTACTTGTGTGGACATCATCTCTCCGTATTACTCCATCACTGCCAGGGAACACATTTACGGCACGACCTCTCTTCCAATCTCGACGGGATACATCTGGATCACAAATAAGTACAAGATCACCAGGAGCCAAGGGCTTCGTATATTCACACCATTTGGACCGTCTTGTAAGTGTGGGTAAATATTCAACAATCCATCTTTTCCAGATATGATCTCGTAGCTGTCTAGCAATTCGCCACTGCCTTTTTAGTACTACGGGCTTTGTAATTTCAATACCTTCTGGAGTTTGAGACGTATTTGCAGAACCCAACAAGAACTGATTTGGCGTCAATGGTTCTTCGTCTTCAGGGCTGACAGGCAAGTGAGTCAATGGGCGAGAGTTTACGATGTTTTCGGCTTCAATTAAAATACTTCTCTGAGAGTTACTCTTAAAACTTTTTTAACACATTGAACCATTCGCTCCCATATACCACCTTCTGCAGGATTATGTGGACAATTAAACTGCCATTCAATGACCTTTGTGGACAACTCATCTTCAATTCGTATATTCACACCATTTGGACCGTCTTGTAAGTGTGGGTAAATATTCAACAATCCATCTTTTCCAGATATGATCTCGTAGCTGTCTAGCAATTCGCCACTGCCTTTTTAGTACTACGGGCTTTGTAATTTCAATACCTTCTGGAGTTTGAGACGTATTTGCAGAACCCAACAAGAACTGATTTGGCGTCAATGGTTCTTCGTCTTCAGGGCTGACAGGCAAGTGAGTCAATGGGCGAGAGTTTACGATGTTTTCGGCTTCAATTAAAATACTTCTCTGAGAGTTACTCTTAAAACTTTTTTAACACATTGAACCATTCGCTCCCATATACCACCTTCTGCAGGATTATGTGGACAATTAAACTGCCATTCAATGACCTTTGTGGACAACTCATCTTCAATTTTAACCAGATCAAAAACTTCATCAAATCGCTGGGCTTCCTGGTTAACTCCAACAAAATTCTTTCCGTTGTCGCTCCGAATCTTCAACGGGGTGCCACGACGATTTATAAAATTTCGTATACACAAAATACATGCATCAGTCGAAAGATCATAAGCCACTTCTAAATGTACTGCTCTAATTGTGAGACACGTAAACAGGGCTACCGAACGTTTTTCATGACGTCTACCAATAGCCACGTTTATTGGGCCAAAATAGTCCACATCAGTATAAGTAAATGGACGGACGTATGGAGTTAGTCTATCACTTGGCAATAATCCACAAATGTTGCAATTTGATGTGGTCTTACTTAACAGCTTTCTTAGTCGTGGAATCCAGAACCTTTTCCTTATTTCGCCTATGGTAGCCTCAAAATTTTGATGCCTCATTTCGTTATGCACATGGCCAACAAATAGTTGTGCAAAGCGGTGACAGGGCGACAAATAATGGGGTGCCTCGCATCTAAAGGCAACCAACTCGCAGCATCAATACGACCGCTCACGCGAAGCAAATTATTTTCATCAAAATAAGGCGAAAGAGAAAATAACTCATTTTCCTTTTTTAAAGAACCACCAGATTTTAAAACGTTTATTTCAAAGGCGAAACTCTCTCCTTGGGACAGACGGCACAAAATAGTTTCAGCAACCCTTAACTCTTCGGCACACAGGCATCTCGAACCACTATTATACCCTCCACCACCATCAGTGGTGATAGAGGGTATATATAAGTTTGTCATTCCGTGTGTAACACCAAGAAATATTCATCTGAGACCCAACAAAGTATATATATTCTGGGTCCTTATGAAATTCTGAGTCGATTTAGCTATGTCCGTCTGTCCGTTTGGTATTGAAAATGAGCAAAATCGGTTCACATAGGGAAAAGTTGTGAATCAAAATTTAAAACAACTCCGAAAAAATAAGCATTTTTTATACATTCTGATGTAATTTTCTCGAAAACTATGCAAGATAATTTCAGGAAAGTCATCATACATTCGCTTCTACACAGTATCTCGATTCCTGCTGAAAATTGCCAGAATCGATCCATAATTTCATATACCTCCCATACATACTTAAAATCTTATGTCAATAGAATTCATTGAGAGAAAAACTTTCTGGATGGGTCCACAATTGGTAATAGCTCCCATACAAGGACGCTTCCCGAAAATCACTTAAACGCGCACAACTCATTACTAAATTTAGATATCCATATAAAATTTGAAATAAGTATTGCTCATATGCACAGAAATATTACTATGAAATTTTTTTCCGATCGGTCCATAATTGGTCATAGCTCCCATACAAGGTCCCCTCCCGAAAATAACTTAAACGCACATAACTCATAACTTAATTAAGATATCCATATAAAGTTTGGTACAAGTATTGCTCTCACATACAGAAATATTACTGTGAAATTTTTCACAGTCCATAATTGGTCATAACTCCCATACAAGGTCCCTTCCCGAAAATCACTTAAACGCTCATAACTTATTAATAAATTAAGATATACATATAAAATTTTGTCTTTATATACATAATTGGCTCCCATACAAGGTCCTTTTACGAAAAATCTCTTAAACGCCCATTACTCATTACCAAATAAAGCTATTGATACAAAATTTGGCACAAATATTAGTTTGGTATACAAAAATTCTATTTCAAGATTTTTTCACGATCGGTCCATAACATGGGTGCGGTCGGTCCTATGCAAGTTTCCCTTCAGAAAATCACTTGAACACACATTACTTATTACTAAATTACGATATAGATACAAAATTTGACGATCGGTCCATAATTGGTCATAGCTCCCATACAAGGTCCCCTCCCGAAAATAACTTAAACGCACATAACTCATAACTCAATTAAGATATCCATATAAAGTTTGGTACAAGTACTGCTCTCACATACAGAAATATTACTGTGAAATTTTTCACAGTCCATAATTGGTCATAGCTCCCATACAAGGTCCCTTCCCGAAAATCACTTAAACGCTCATAACTTATTAATAAATTAAGATATACATCTAAAATTTTGTCTTTATATACATAATTGGCTCCCATACAAGGTCCTTTTACGAAAAATCTCTTAAACGCTCCACAGTGGTATAGGAAAAAAAAAAGAGGGAAATAATTCGGTAACTTCTAAACGGTTAATCCGATTTTAATGAAATTTGGTATGCACAAAAAGGAGGTGTTGTCGAGTTTAGGTTTTGAATTTGGACCTTATAGGCCAACCAGGGGCCCGGCGGGGGGTCCTCAAATTAGGACACCTCGGCTATGTTAAATTTTTAAAACGATCTTATTTCTTCATTTGAGTTCCGATTTAAAAAAAATTTCGTATATAGAATCTTCTCATCGAGCACTATAAAAAATGTCATCGTAGCAGTAAATTATCTCTTATAGTTTAGGAGATATTCGCATTTGAAAATTAAAATTTTAAAATTTTTACCGTTCTTACTTTAGTTTTTTGATAATAGCGGGTCCAAATATTCCCGATTTTCGCCATTTCTTTTTTTATTCGCTTAACAACAAGTTTATATATCAAGCAGTGAAAGAATTATGTAAAAATCATGACTGAGTCCAAAGTTATAGGCATTTTAATTTAAAAAATTAAAAAAAGGCGATTTTTTGCCATTTTTTTGGGAAAAAAGTATCTTTTTCTTTTTAAGTTATCTAAAAAGTTTCTAAGAAGTTGTATATAGAATTTATACTTTTTGAAAAGCTGACTTTACATAAAATACGATAAATGAAACAAAACCTAAAAATTTTTGATACCGAGGGGACCAGGTCCATCCAAAAAACCCTATTTTTTTATAGAAAATTCAATTTTGAGCATAAATTCTCAAATCGCATAGTCGATATCAAATTATAGTGACCTGTTTTATATGACCCAATATGTTCTTAATCATTTTGTAACGGGTTTCGATAACCCCGCCCCTGGTATGGATATAATAGGCAAAAAACCAAAAAATCCCATTTTTGGGATTTTTTAAAACTTTTTTGGGAATTCCGGGATTTCTAATAAGAAAATTCGAAATTTTTATTTAATTTTGGATTTTGAGTAAAAAAATCTACCTAACTGTAAAATTTCATCAAAAAATATTCATAAATAAAATTTTTATTGCAATTTGAAAAATTTGTATCTTCGCAAAAACTGAATAAAAAACATTTTTTAATTTTTTTTAAAAAAGTATTCCGCGAATTTTTTAATTTTCAAAAATTATATACAGTTTTGAAAAATAGACAAAATTACCTTTCCATTGATATATAACATGCCTACCTAATGTTTTTTAAGTGACAAATTAATTAGGGAAAACTCAACATCTTTTAGAGAATTTACCTAGTACTATTATTTTCATCCATACATTTGTTAGGCATGTTTTACTACCTAAATTTTTATGAATTTTTACAGCCACTTTTTACGATTAATCTTTTATTCTTTATCCCTAAAAAAAATTAACAAGTATTTATTTTATATAAAAATAGTCTTTATTTATTTTTTTTTTTATAAATTAATATAATTTTGTAAAATAATCGGTATCACAGTAGTCCATATCTAAAAGATAAAGTAAATCTTTAAATTCATGAATATTTTCAAATGCTAACGTTTTGTAGCAAATCCAACGTTTCCTTATAGTAGATAAAACAGGATCAGAAGATAGAATCAGATTATTAAAAATATCTTCATTTTGAGACTGCCTAGAACACTTCCTTGAGCTAAACTGATGAATATGCTTAAAGTCTCTATTCCTCGATTCTTGGGGTTCTTCTGTAAGCTCTCCTAAAGGCAGAATATTATGTTCTATGATGACCTTTCCATTACATAATATCTTGTGAACTGTAGGTGTCATTTCTTTCCAGGGATATAATTCCAAAAGTAATTTAGAAACTTTTGTAGAATACTCTCCAAATTTTGTTGCGTTCACTTTATGCTTGCTATTTATCGCCATTAGAATAATATTGACCTTTTGCAGTAAATCCATACTAATTCCGGTTATTTCGGAAGTAGTTTCAAAATGTTTAAAAAAACGTCTAGCGGTATTACCATCGTTTGTGCTTCCATATCCTGTGAGTGGTTTATCAATATTTAATCCCATCCGCTTTTTAAATTCCTCTTGAATTCTTCGTTTCTCACTGGCTCTCATTTCCATTAACTCCTTATTGTTATTTGCACTTTTGTTTGCATTTTCCGGTATGCTTCTGTACTTTAAATCATATGCTAAATGTAGAAAATGTTCCAGAAATCGTATGCGAGCATGTAGGGGGGATATTCCAAATTGTAATGTTTCCTCATTTATTGATCTTTGCTTGGAAATATTCGAAAATTCTGATTTTTTATCACCACATATGTAGCAGTACCAAGTAGATGATGTTCCTGTAATGGCATTTCCAACTTTCCCATCAATCATTGTAAGTTTTAAATCATAGGACATGTTAAACGAATAATTTTCTATTTCGATTGTTATAGGTTCCAAGTTTTTAATTTCTGCTTCAATACGATTTATCAAATCTTGCGTTGTTGTTTTGGATTCCTTTATATACTCAAAGCTTATTGGCCTACAAAAAGCTTTGGATCCTGGAGTCGAATTCTTCCAAATATCATCGAAACTGGTTGATGGAGAATCGCTGTCAGCATACTTTCGAATTCTTAATGGAACTAGCGATGCCATAAATACACTTTTATACTCGGAAGATGATTCACTTGTGTTGATTTGTTTATATTCCGAGAGTGCTGATAATCCATCACATCCCCACTTACAAATGAGTTGAAGATCACAAGAATTTATTTTTTTTAGTTGGTCTGAAGAAAAGTCAGAAGCAATCCTTAAAGCAGTATTTTCGAGTAGAGCGCCGAGTCCAATAACAGCCTTCCGATCAGTTATTTCAATAGGAGGTGGTATAATGCTTTTCTTCTTTTCATTTATTTTGTCATATGATGGTAAAACATCCACTCCTTTTTCAGATAGCGCCTTTCTTAACGTTATGTAGTTATCACGACTTAATCCCAGCTGCAACATAAGCGCAATAGCTTCTTCCTCAGTGAACGTTGTATCAGATGATGGTGTGGGTATACTCTTTACAATTCTTTTCAGTCGTCTTGGTGATGCGGTTGGAAGAATATTTGCAATTTTTATGGCATCCAAAGGCTGTTTTTCTTTTCTTAACATTGCTTTAAAAGTGTCCGAAACTTCTTCGTTAGATAAGGTTTCTAGTGAAGTTGATAACCTTTTCCTCTTAGATTTTGAGCTCAAATCCTCATACTGCTTACAGGGAGCACCAACAGTTGATACGCAAATAGCAACTTCTACACATTCATCCAGCCAATCAGAAAATTTCGATCGAAATTTAGCAATGGAATACCGAACACTCTTCAGTTTTATATCAACTGATTTTATAAAATTTTCAATTTTACATATATCAGTTTTATCCACTTTATTTTTATGTGCAGTTTCAATATATTTCAATAAGAAGTTCACTTTATCTTGAAAAGGAGCTGAAGAGTGTTCAAATAAAATGGAGCACAAATCATTTTTTTTAGTACGATCGCCATGGTTAGAAAATTACAAATAATTACAAACAGATATAAACCTGTCTTATATATTAATTACAGGTACTTAAATTAAATTATTTTTTAAAGGGTTATGATATTCTACCTAATGTCTAACGTATCCTTATGTAATGAATTTTTCCTCAATAGGTCACTTTAATAAGCTACCTATTAAAGTGACCTATAGGGGTAAAATCATTACAGTTTAAAAAATAATACCTGAAAATTTTTTAATATATGTAACAAATTTAAGAGTTAACGTTACACAGTGGTATAGGAAAAAAAAAGAGGGAAATAATTCGGTAACTTCTAAACGGTTAATCCGATTTTAATGAAATTTGGTATGCACAAAAAGGAGGTGTTGTCGAGTTTAGGTTTTGAATTTGGACCTTATAGGCCAACCAGGGGCCCGGCGGGGGGTCCTCAAATTAGGACACCTCGGCTATGTTAAATTTTTAAAACGATCTTATTTCTTCATTTGAGTTCCGATTTAAAAAAAATTTCGTATATAGAATCTTCTCATCGAGCACTATAAAAATGTCGTCGTAGCAGTAAATTATATCTTATAGTTTAGGAGATATTCGCATTTGAAAATTAAAATTTTAAAATTTTTACCGTTCTTACTTTAGTTTTTTGATAATAGCGGGTCCAAATATTCCCGATTTTCGCCATTTCTTTTTTTATTCGCTTAACAACAAGTTTATATATCAAGCAGTGAAAGAATTATGTAAAAATCATGACTGAGTCCAAAGTTATAGGCATTTTAATTTAAAAAATTAAAAAAAGGCGATTTTTTGCCATTTTTTTGGGAAAAAAGTATCTTTTTCTTTTTAAGTTATCTAAAAAGTTTCTAAGAAGATGTATATAGAATTTATACTTTTTGAAAAGCTGACTTTACATAAAATACGATAAATGAAACAAAACCTAAAAATTTTTGATACCGAGGGGACCAGGTCCATCCAAAAAACCCTATTTTTTTATAGAAAATTCAATTTTGAGCATAAATTCTCAAATCGCATAGTCGATATCAAATTATAGTGACCTGTTTTATATGACCCAATATGTTCTTAATCATTTTGTAACGGGTTTCGATAACCCCGCCCCTGGTATGGATATAATAGGCAAAAAACCAAAAAATCCCATTTTTGGGATTTTTTAAAACTTTTTTGGGAATTCCGGGATTTCTAATAAGAAAATTCGAAATTTTTATTTAATTTTGGATTTTGAGTAAAAAAATCTACCTAACTGTAAAATTTCATCAAAAAATATTCATAAATAAAATTTTTATTGCAATTTGAAAAATTTGTATCTTCGCAAAAACTGAATAAAAAACATTTTTTAATTTTTTTTAAAAAAGTATTCCGCGAATTTTTTAATTTTCAAAAATTATATACAGTTTTGAAAAATAGACAAAATTACCTTTCCATTGATATATAACATGCCTACCTAATGTTTTTTAAGTGACAAATTAATTAGGGAAAACTCAACATCTTTTAGAAAATTTACCTAGCACTATTATTTTCATCCATAACGCACAGTGGTATAGGAAAAAAAAAAGAGGGAAATAATTCGGTAACTTCTAAACGGTTAATCCGATTTTAATGAAATTTGGTATGCACAAAAAGGAGGTGTTGTCGAGTTTAGGTTTTGAATTTGGACCTTATAGGCCAACCAGGGGCCCGGCGGGGGGTCCTCAAATTAGGACACCTCGGCTATGTTAAATTTTTAAAACGATCTTATTTCTTCATTTGAGTTCCGATTTAAAAAAAATTTCGTATATAGAATCTTCTCATCGAGCACTATAAAAATGTCATCGTAGCAGTAAATTATCTCTTATAGTTTAGGAGATATTCGCATTTGAAAATTAAAATTTTAAAATTTTTACCGTTCTTACTTTAGTTTTTTGATAATAGCGGGTCCAAATATTCCCGATTTTCGCCATTTCTTTTTTTATTCGCTTAACAACAAGTTTATATATCAAGCAGTGAAAGAATTATGTAAAAATCATGACTGAGTCCAAAGTTATAGGCATTTTAATTTAAAAAATTAAAAAAAGGCGATTTTTTGCCATTTTTTTGGGAAAAAAGTATCTTTTTCTTTTTAAGTTATCTAAAAAGTTTCTAAGAAGTTGTATATAGAATTTATACTTTTTGAAAAGCTGACTTTACATAAAATACGATAAATGAAACAAAACCTAAAAATTTTTGATACCGAGGGGACCAGGTCCATCCAAAAAACCCTATTTTTTTATAGAAAATTCAATTTTGAGCATAAATTCTCAAATCGCATAGTCGATATCAAATTATAGTGACCTGTTTTATATGACCCAATATGTTCTTAATCATTTTGTAACGGGTTTCGATAACCCCGCCCCTGGTATGGATATAATAGGCAAAAAACCAAAAAATCCCATTTTTGGGATTTTTTAAAACTTTTTTGGGAATTCCGGGATTTCTAATAAGAAAATTCGAAATTTTTATTTAATTTTGGATTTTGAGTAAAAAAATCTACCTAACTGTAAAATTTCATCAAAAAATATTCATAAATAAAATTTTTATTGCAATTTGAAAAATTTGTATCTTCGCAAAAACTGAATAAAAAACATTTTTTAATTTTTTTTAAAAAAGTATTCCGCGAATTTTTTAATTTTCAAAAATTATATACAGTTTTGAAAAATAGACAAAATTACCTTTCCATTGATATATAACATGCCTACCTAATGTTTTTTAAGTGACAAATTAATTAGGGAAAACTCAACATCTTTTAGAGAATTTACCTAGTACTATTATTTTCATCCATACATTTGTTAGGCATGTTTTACTACCTAAATTTTTATGAATTTTTACAGCCACTTTTTACGATTAATCTTTTATTCTTTATCCCTAAAAAAAATTAACAAGTATTTATTTTATATAAAAATAGTCTTTATTTATTTTTTTTTTTATAAATTAATATAATTTTGTAAAATAATCGGTATCACAGTAGTCCATATCTAAAAGATAAAGTAAATCTTTAAATTCATGAATATTTTCAAATGCTAACGTTTTGTAGCAAATCCAACGTTTCCTTATAGTAGATAAAACAGGATCAGAAGATAGAATCAGATTATTAAAAATATCTTCATTTTGAGACTGCCTAGAACACTTCCTTGAGCTAAACTGATGAATATGCTTAAAGTCTCTATTCCTCGATTCTTGGGGTTCTTCTGTAAGCTCTCCTAAAGGCAGAATATTATGTTCTATGATGACCTTTCCATTACATAATATCTTGTGAACTGTAGGTGTCATTTCTTTCCAGGGATATAATTCCAAAAGTAATTTAGAAACTTTTGTAGAATACTCTCCAAATTTTGTTGCGTTCACTTTATGCTTGCTATTTATCGCCATTAGAATAATATTGACCTTTTGCAGTAAATCCATACTAATTCCGGTTATTTCGGAAGTAGTTTCAAAATGTTTAAAAAAACGTCTAGCGGTATTACCATCGTTTGTGCTTCCATATCCTGTGAGTGGTTTATCAATATTTAATCCCATCCGCTTTTTAAATTCCTCTTGAATTCTTCGTTTCTCACTGGCTCTCATTTCCATTAACTCCTTATTGTTATTTGCACTTTTGTTTGCATTTTCCGGTATGCTTCTGTACTTTAAATCATATGCTAAATGTAGAAAATGTTCCAGAAATCGTATGCGAGCATGTAGGGGGGATATTCCAAATTGTAATGTTTCCTCATTTATTGATCTTTGCTTGGAAATATTCGAAAATTCTGATTTTTTATCACCACATATGTAGCAGTACCAAGTAGATGATGTTCCTGTAATGGCATTTCCAACTTTCCCATCAATCATTGTAAGTTTTAAATCATAGGACATGTTAAACGAATAATTTTCTATTTCGATTGTTATAGGTTCCAAGTTTTTAATTTCTGCTTCAATACGATTTATCAAATCTTGCGTTGTTGTTTTGGATTCCTTTATATACTCAAAGCTTATTGGCCTACAAAAAGCTTTGGATCCTGGAGTCGAATTCTTCCAAATATCATCGAAACTGGTTGATGGAGAATCGCTGTCAGCATACTTTCGAATTCTTAATGGAACTAGCGATGCCATAAATACACTTTTATACTCGGAAGATGATTCACTTGTGTTGATTTGTTTATATTCCGAGAGTGCTGATAATCCATCACATCCCCACTTACAAATGAGTTGAAGATCACAAGAATTTATTTTTTTTAGTTGGTCTGAAGAAAAGTCAGAAGCAATCCTTAAAGCAGTATTTTCGAGTAGAGCGCCGAGTCCAATAACAGCCTTCCGATCAGTTATTTCAATAGGAGGTGGTATAATGCTTTTCTTCTTTTCATTTATTTTGTCATATGATGGTAAAACATCCACTCCTTTTTCAGATAGCGCCTTTCTTAACGTTATGTAGTTATCACGACTTAATCCCAGCTGCAACATAAGCGCAATAGCTTCTTCCTCAGTGAACGTTGTATCAGATGATGGTGTGGGTATACTCTTTACAATTCTTTTCAGTCGTCTTGGTGATGCGGTTGGAAGAATATTTGCAATTTTTATGGCATCCAAAGGCTGTTTTTCTTTTCTTAACATTGCTTTAAAAGTGTCCGAAACTTCTTCGTTAGATAAGGTTTCTAGTGAAGTTGATAACCTTTTCCTCTTAGATTTTGAGCTCAAATCCTCATACTGCTTACAGGGAGCACCAACAGTTGATACGCAAATAGCAACTTCTACACATTCATCCAGCCAATCAGAAAATTTCGATCGAAATTTAGCAATGGAATACCGAACACTCTTCAGTTTTATATCAACTGATTTTATAAAATTTTCAATTTTACATATATCAGTTTTATCCACTTTATTTTTATGTGCAGTTTCAATATATTTCAATAAGAAGTTCACTTTATCTTGAAAAGGAGCTGAAGAGTGTTCAAATAAAATGGAGCACAAATCATTTTTTTTAGTACGATCGCCATGGTTAGAAAATTACAAATAATTACAAACAGATATAAACCTGTCTTATATATTAATTACAGGTACTTAAATTAAATTATTTTTTAAAGGGTTATGATATTCTACCTAATGTCTAACGTATCCTTATGTAATGAATTTTTCCTCAATAGGTCACTTTAATAAGCTACCTATTAAAGTGACCTATAGGGGTAAAAATCATTACAGTTTAAAAAATAATACCTGAAAATTTTTTAATATATGTAACAAATTTAAGAGTTAACGTTATGGATGAAAATAATAGTGCTAGGTAAATTTTCTAAAAGATGTTGAGTTTTCCCTAATTAATTTGTCACTTAAAAAACATTAGGTAGGCATGTTATATATCAATGGAAAGGTAATTTTGTCTATTTTTCAAAACTGTATATAATTTTTGAAAATTAAAAAATTCGCGGAATACTTTTTTAAAAAAAATTAAAAAATGTTTTTTATTCAGTTTTTGCGAAGATACAAATTTTTCAAATTGCAATAAAAATTTTATTTATGAATATTTTTTGATGAAATTTTACAGTTAGGTAGATTTTTTTACTCAAAATCCAAAATTAAATAAAATTTCGAATTTTCTTATTAGAAATCCCGGAATTCCCAAAAAAGTTTTAAAAAATCCCAAAAATGGGATTTTTTGGTTTTTTGCCTATTATATCCATACCAGGGGCGGGGTTATCGAAACCCGTTACAAAATGATTAAGAACATATTGGGTCATATAAAACAGGTCACTATAATTTGATATCGACTATGCGATTTGAGAATTTATGCTCAAAATTGAATTTTCTATAAAAAAATAGGGTTTTTTGGATGGACCTGGTCCCCTCGGTATCAAAAATTTTTAGGTTTTGTTTCATTTATCGTATTTTATGTAAAGTCAGCTTTTCAAAAAGTATAAATTCTATATACATCTTCTTAGAAACTTTTTAGATAACTTAAAAAGAAAAAGATACTTTTTTCCCAAAAAAATGGCAAAAAATCGCCTTTTTTTAATTTTTTAAATTAAAATGCCTATAACTTTGGACTCAGTCATGATTTTTACATAATTCTTTCACTGCTTGATATATAAACTTGTTGTTAAGCGAATAAAAAAAGAAATGGCGAAAATCGGGAATATTTGGACCCGCTATTATCAAAAAACTAAAGTAAGAACGGTAAAAATTTTAAAATTTTAATTTTCAAATGCGAATATCTCCTAAACTATAAGATATAATTTACTGCTACGACGACATTTTTTATAGTGCTCGATGAGAAGATTCTATATACGAAATTTTTTTTAAATCGGAACTCAAATGAAGAAATAAGATCGTTTTAAAAATTTAACATAGCCGAGGTGTCCTAATTTGAGGACCCCCCGCCGGGCCCCTGGTTGGCCTATAAGGTCCAAATTCAAAACCTAAACTCGACAACACCTCCTTTTTGTGCATACCAAATTTCATTAAAATCGGATTAACCGTTTAGAAGTTACCGAATTATTTCCCTCTTTTTTTTTTCCTATACCACTGTGCGCTCATTACTCATTACCAAATAAAGCTATTGATACAAAATTTGGCACAAATATTAGTTTGGTATACAAAAATTCTATTTCAAGATTTTTTCACGATCGGTCCATAACATGGGTGCGGTCGGCAAGTTTCCCTTCAGAAAATCACTTGAACACACATTACTTATTACTAAATTACGATATAGATACAAAATTTGACTGAAATATAGCTTTTATGTACAGAAATTTTGCTTAAAGAATTTTTTTACGATCGGTCTATAATTGGTCATATCTTCCATACTAGGTCCTGCCCCTAAAAGCACTTTAACCATATTTAACTAGTTGCATTATCAATTTGTGTAGAACAAAATTTTATATATGTATTTTGAAAATCTTTCACACACATGCATACATGCACATTATTAAATATCGTTAAAGCATATTTTGGGGCGCTATAAAAATATAAAAGAAAATGTAATGTTCAATAAATTTTGGAATTGTAACAGATTTAAGCTGTTTAAATCTTGGGGTTTTCTATTTAATACATAAGAAAACTCATTTCTACAAATATTCGATCAATTAAAAAAGTATTTATATAAAAGTAGCTGGTGGAGGGTATTTAAGATTCGGCTCAGCCGAATATAGCACTCTAACTTGTTTTTATCATCTTTTCGGCAACAATTAATAAATAACAGAACCCAAGCCATAGTACGTTTAAGCATGAGAAATGAAGAAAAACTATTAAAATCTATAACTAAATTTGTACTAACCAGCATGACAAATTTGGGGCGTAGTTCTTCCTCACACAAATCATCAGATTTCTCAGAATTCTTATTCGGCCAATCAACTTCGTTTTCATACAAAAATTGTGGCCCTTGGAACCAACGTGTTCAAAATCTACTTTATTTTTAGCTCTTGTAATGTCATCGGCAACATTTAGATTCGTAGGCAACCATCTAAAATCCGTTGGGCGTGTGGAGTCAAGTATTTCGGTAATTCGGTGGGCAACAAATGGTTTATATCTCAGGCTCTCAGAACTAATCCAACTAATGACGGTTGTAGAGTCACTCCAACAGATTCGGCGAGAAACATTGAGATCGTGTTCCTTCATTATAGTGTCAATCAATCGGGTGCCCAAAACGGCGGCTTGTAGTTCTAATCTGGGAATGGTCATACATTTCAATGGGGCACATTTCGATTTGGCAGATATAAACGACACTCCTATTTCTCCATCACTGGCATCAACTGGCATCAACAAAAACATGCAGCTCTAACCTCAAGGGCAAACCATTCCCAAAATAAAATCGTGGAACCTTAACATGGACAATATTTCGTAGCTCTTGGCGCCAATTATTCCACTTGTAATGACGCGGGCAACATATCGTCCCAAAACACACTATGTCTCCAGACTTTTCTCATCAAAAGTTTTGCTGTTATCATAAAATGGCACAAAAAACCGATTGGATCAAAAATGAACCTTTTACCGCTGATGACGTCAGAATTCACACGATGAAATTTCAGAACAAATTTGAATGCGTCATCCTTTGGATCCCAAAACATACCAAGTACCTTTTCAGTTGAGCCGTCCATCTCATTTAAGCCACCTGAGAAACTGACCTCATGATTTAAACTGCCTTCTAGAGCCAAAACCACCTCTGATGAATTCGATGTAAAATTACGCATTTCAAACCCTACAAAGTCATCTACATAATGATGATCCAGAATTGACTTCACGGCTCTAGGGAAACGATCTCGATACTCAGTTTGTTTCCTTCATACATGGCGAACAGGTAGCTTCAAACGTCATCATTTGATTATATACTTCCGGTGGACCACTTTCATTATCACGCCACAAAAGCCTCTGCGAACCAGACCTGGGATAAATGCATTAAATGTGTTAATGCATTAACAATTTTTTCTACATTAAAAAAAATTAATGTTAATGCAAGTTTATTGCATTAACATTAACATGGGTACATTTAATGCATTAAATTTGCATTAACATTAAATATTTTTAAATTTAATGCATTAATTTTACATTAACATTAAATATTTGTGGAATTAATGCATTAATTTTGCATTAACATTAAATATTTTTGAATTTAATGCATTAATTTTTCATTAACATTAAATAATAAATAATAAAATTAATGCATTAATTTTCCATTAACATTAATGTATAAAATAATTTATAAAAATAAGAATACAGCGCTAAAGACCTCGGTCTAACTAAATTCAAGTAAAATTGAATGTGTTAAAGTCCTTTCTAATAAGTCCTATACTCGATAATACATATTAGAAGAATAGTATCACTTCCCAGATATTCCTTTTTTAGTTTATTTTGTTAAAGTCCTTTCGAATAAGTCCTATACACGATAATACTTATTAGAAGAATAGTATCACTTCCCAGATATTCCTTTTTTAGTTTATTTTGTCTGTGGAATCTTATATAAATATCATATTTAAAACACACAAGTTTTAATGGAATATAGGAGTTATTAGAAAGGTCTTTAACCTATTTAATTTTAGTTGTATTTAGTTAGATCGAGGTCTTTTGTGCTGTATTTTTATTTACGTTTATCAATTTTTATATATATTAATGTTAATGGAATACTAATGCATTAATTTTATTGCTTATTTAATGTTAATGTAAAATTAATGCACTAAATTCAGATATATTTAATGTTAATGCAAAATTAATGCATTAATTTCAAAAATATTTAATGTTAATGTAAAATTAATGCATTAAATTCAAAAATATTTAATGTTAATGGAAATTTAATGCATTCAATTTTACAAATTTAATGTTAATGCAATATTTTTTACATTAAATCATTTTTTTTTTAATTTAATGTTAATGCAAAATTAATGGAAATCGCCCAGGTCTGCTGCGAACACCTGTCTTCTTCAGCAACAACAACTTGATGAAACATTTCCTTTATACATAAAAAATTAAAATAAATGCATTAAAATGCATTAAAATTAATGCATTAAATTCAAAAATATTTAATGTTAATGGAAATTTAATGCATTAAATTTTACAAATTTAATGTTAATGCAATATTTTTTACATTAAATCATTTTTTTTTTTAATTTAATGTTAATGCAAAATTAATGGAAATCGCCCAGGTCTGCTGCGAACACCTGTCTTCTTCAGCAACAACAACTTGATGAAACATTTCCTTTATACATACAGCTACGGAACCGACTCTAAAATTAAACAAAACGGATGTCAACGGTTTGTACTGCTGAGGGCCTTTCAATAACTTTGAATTCAATGAGACACTTTCCACCTTTGCAGCTGCATCAAACACCAAACGAATTTTCCCTGGTTTATTAGGGTTAACGACACCAAAGTGGGGCAAGTACCACGTTCTCGGATGAAATGTATCAACTTCACTCCAGAGACCTGCGCCGATCGGCTCACAGCCGGCAAAGCCAAGCCGCCGAATAAATTTAGAAGCCGCCGCCGCCGAAAATTTGTTAGGCTTATATCGGCTTAAATTGAGCCGCCGATTCCTATATGCATATTAATACTATATGTATTAAAATTAAACAAATTAAAAACAAACTAACTAACTAATTAACTAACTAACTAAAAAGATACATTTCTATTTATTATTTATTGGCAATTTCATTTGATTAGTTTCACATTTTTTGGCCACTGTAGCTAGTCTTGAACTACGTTATATATATTTTGCAAAAAAAGTATTGAAAGAAATATTTCTCTGCTCATGTTTAACAATCTTCCCAGGCCATACGCGTTGTGTTTACTCATTTATGTGGAAATTGTGGTTTTTACCTTCAAACGTACAAACGTAACTACAATTAATCATACGTACAGATGGCTTATGGTAGGAGGCAGCAATAGCAGTAAGGGCCATTACATAGATAGGAGGTAGGGGTTATGAAATGAAAAATCAATTTATTAGGAATTAGCAGCAACAAAAAAAACAAACTTATTGAATATCAATATGAAACGAAATACTCAATGAATAAGCAGTGTTGTTGTTGTTGCTTATATCAAAGCATGAAAAGAAATTGTCTTTTTTATGAAATTTTCAGAGGTTGTCTCGGATTTTTGCTCATATCTCCGGTATTTATGGACCGATTTTGCTGATTTTAAATAGCGATCTTCTCGAAAGCATGTCTAACAGACCCCGATATCTGGGCTCCTCTAAAAACTGATTTCAACAAACACACAGACGGACATACAGACAGACAGACGGACATAGCTTAATCAACTCCGCTACCTATAAGGATCCAGAATATATATACTTTATGGGGTCGGAAAATTATATTATAGAAATTACAAACGGAATGACAAACTTATACATATATACCCTTCTCACGAAGGTGAAGGGTATAATTATTACCTTTTTATATTGTTTACTGAAAATTTAAAATATGTGTTTTTGGAAATTCGTGTTTTTAAACTGAGTACTACAAATTATGCATTCCAATTCTTTATATAAATATATATAACTGTTTTCAAAAATAGCTAAAAAATTCTAAAAAATAAAACTGATGCTTTTAGACATTGTATTCGATAAGTAAAAATTTAGTTTAAATTCAAATGAGAAAATTTGATATATTTAAAATTTGTTAAAAGGGTAAAATATCATGAAACATTTAAAAAGTTTTAAAACATTCTTTCATTTTTCTCGAAAAGACGTTTTTTGAATTATGTTAGTATTATGAGCATTATTGTTGATTGGCCTGATGTTTTCCTTTCTATATCACAAAACTAAAAGAACTTCAATAATATTTGTTTTTTAATCGGATACGTAAATACTAAAAACGTTTACTTTTAAATTTTATGAATTTTGCAATATAGCAAATTTATTCGGCTCACAGCCGACTTAAAGCCGCCGCTGAAACTTTTCTACATAGGCCGCCGCCGCCGTCAGATTTGATCGGCGCAGGTCTCTGCTTCACTCAGTGACAATTTGCGTACATAGTTCTTTTTCAAATATTCATTAATTATTTTCTTATAAGCCACACCAAAATTCGCATTATTTTTCATTTTGCTTTCCAATCCAAAAAATCGATTAAGGGCCATGGAATAGCTATCCGGCTATGGACTACGTCATCATTGCACCATAGAAGTCTGGACTCAAATCTTTCGGCAACCCTCTTCGTCCAATTTCTCAATATCTCCCGTGCACGCAAATCATCTCTTGACTCAATCACTGGTAGAGCCTTAACATCAAAATTTTCTGTTTCAAAATAACTTGCCACCAAGTTATTCAAATTATCCAACTGTGTTGTCAGCAAACAAGTTTGTGTTCCAGGGCGACCTCCTTTCACGTTTCCAAAAACAACCCATCCAAGAGGCGTATTGGCAGCATATGGACCAGCATCTTCCAAGGGGACTATTTCATCAGGCAATCCTAAATGGCAATGATCTAAACCAATTAGTACCTTTGGAGCCACACATTCATAGGAGCATAAAGGAACACCACAATTCTTTACTAAATCCATATTAAAGCTCTGACTAGGCAACTTCAAATTCGAGACACCATACACATTTTTCAAAGCATATTTCCTCTTCTTATTAACACCGCTCACATGAAGATCGACCACCATGACAGCTTCTTGTGACGATTTACCACCATACCAACTCAAATTCTATTGACTTTGTCGACCATGCAGTTCAAGCTGTCTCACTAAATAGCTATCCATCATCGCGACCGAAGAACCTTCATCTAGGAGTACATAAGTTTCAATACCAGAATTTGGTCCATAAAGAACCACTAGGAGCACTCTGAACAACAAATCACTTTTTTCACTAGCACTGGAAACACAACTAAGCACTGGCTCGACTGTTGAACCTTTTTCAGTAGGGGACATATTTTCAGGTCTTTGACTTGGTACACTAGGTTTAGTTTCATGCAAAAATTTATTGTGATTTCTTTGGCACTTTTCCATGGGACACTGCTTACGTCGACGACAATCTTTACTTGAATGGCAACCACTGAGACACGAAAAACACAACTTCAATCTCTTCGCTTCACTCCATCTATTACGCACACTATATTCTAAAAATTTCTTACAATCAAATATTTTATGTGGGCCAACACAATAAAAACATTTTAACTGCCGCTCTGGGCCATCAGAAGCATATAAAACCACATTCGTTTTTGATCACTGCTAGATCTACTGCTAAAATCCAAAAATTGTCGGCAACTGAGGTAAAGTTGAAGCAAACTGGGCCCAATCCAAACGTTTACTCATTGGAAGCTTCTGGACTAACTCCTCCATCAAAGTTGGATTCGACAAATGTTGCTGACCATTAGCAGATTCCAATTAATGGAATATGGCACCAATTTATCGTTCGCGTTTTTTGCTATGGGCTGAACTTTCTTCATATGTTGCAATTGGCATCGAATAAGCAACTCTGGGCGACCATATTGTAGCTTTAATTGTTCTATAACTGTTGGCACATTATTTGGGTGGATGAGTAACGACTTCACGCATTCTCTGGCTTCACCTTTCAAAGCCTTCTGCAATCTTAAACAATTTTCAAAATTAGTGTACGAATATGCGGATGTTGAATGTTCAAAGGCAGACAAAAACATTGGCCAGTACTCGGGAGTACCATAAAATTCGGGCAGATCATAAATAAAACATACCAAGTACCTTTTCAGTTGAGCCGTCCATCTCATTTAAGCCACCTGAGAAACTGACCTGATGATTTAAACTGCCTTCTAGAGCCAAAACCACCTCTGATGAATTCGATGTAAAATTACGCATTTCAAACCCTACAAAGTCATCTACATAATGATGATCCAGAATTGACTTCACGGCTCTAGAGAAACGATCTCGATACTCAGTTTGTTTCCTTCATACATGGCGAACAGGTAGCTTCAAACGTCATCACAAGCATTTCATATACTTCCGGTGGACCACTTTCATTATCACGCCACAAAAGCCTCTGCGAACCAGACCTGGGATAAATGCATTAAATGTGTTAATGCATTAACAATTTTTTCTACATTAAAAAAAATTAATGTTAATGCAAGTTTATTGCATTAACATTAACATGGGTACATTTAATGCATTAAATTTGCATTAACATTAAATATTTTTAAATTTAATGCATTAATTTTACATTAACATTAAATATTTGTGGAATTAATGCATTAATTTTGCATTAACATTAAATATTTTTGAATTTAATGCATTAATTTTTCATTAACATTAAATAATAAATAATAAAATGAATGCATTAATTTTCCATTAACATTAATGTATAAAATAATTTATAAAAATAAGAATACAGCGCTAAAGACCTCGGTCTAACTAAATTCAAGTAAAATTGAATGTGTTAAAGTCCTTTCTAATAAGTCCTATACTCGATAATACATATTAGAAGAATAGTATCACTTCCCAGATATTCCTTTTTTAGTTTATTTTGTTAAAGTCCTTTCGAATAAGTCCTATACACGATAATACTTATTAGAAGAATAGTATCACTTCCCAGATATTCCTTTTTTAGTTTATTTTGTCTGTGGAATCTTATATAAATATCATATTTAAAACACACAAGTTTTAATGGAATATAGGAGTTATTAGAAAGGTCTTTAACCTATTTAATTTTAGTTGTATTTAGTTAGATCGAGGTCTTTTGTGCTGTATTTTTATTTACGTTTATCAATTTTTATATATATTAATGTTAATGGAATATTAATGCATTAATTTTATTGCTTTTTTAATGTTAATGTAAAATTAATGCACTAAATTCAGATATATTTAATGTTAATGCAAAATTAATGCATTAATTTCAAAAATATTTAATGTTAATGTAAAATTAATGCATTAAATTCAAAAATATTTAATGTTAATGGAAATTTAATGCATTAAATTTTACAAATTTAATGTTAATGCAATATTTTTTACATTAAATCATTTTTTTTTTAATTTAATGTTAATGCAAAATTAATGGAAATCGCCCAGGTCTGCTGCGAACACCTGTCTTCTTCAGCAACAACAACTTGATGAAACATTTCCTTTATACATACAGCTACGGAACCGACTCTAAAATTAAACAAAACGGATGTCAACGGTTTGTACTGCTGAGGGCCTTTCAATAACTTTGAATTCAATGAGACACTTTCCACCTTTGCAGCTGCATCAAACACCAAACGAATTTTCCCTGGTTTATTAGGGTTAACGACACCAAAGTGGGGCAAGTACCACGTTCTCGGATGAAATGTATCAACTTCACTCAGTGACAATTTGCGTACATAGTTCTTTTTCAAATATTCATTAATTATTTTCTTATAAGCCACACCAAAATTCGCATTATTTTTCATTTTGCTTTCCAATCCAAAAAATCGATTAAGGGCCATGGAATAGCTATCCGGCTACGGACTACGTCATCATTGCACCATAGAAGTCTGGACTCAAATCTTTCGGCAACCCTCTTCGTCCAATTTCTCAATATCTCCCGTGCACGCAAATCATCTCTTGACTCAATCACTGGTAGAGCCTTAACATCAAAATTTTCTGTTTCAAAATAACTTGCCACCAAGTTATTCAAATTATCCAACTGTGTTGTCAGCAAACAAGTTTGTGTTCCAGGGCGACCTCCTTTCACGTTTCCAAAAACAACCCATCCAAGAGGCGTATTGGCAGCATATGGACCAGCATCTTCCAAGGGGACTATTTCATCAGGCAATCCTAAATGGCAATGATCTAAACCAATTAGTACCTTTGGAGCCACACATTCATAGGAGCATAAAGGAACACCACAATTCTTTACTAAATCCATATTAAAGCTCTGACTAGGCAACTTCAAATTCGAGACACCATACACATTTTTCAAAGCATATTTCCTCTTCTTATTAACACCGCTCACATGAAGATCGACCACCATGACAGCTTCTTGTGACGATTTACCACCATACCAACTCAAATTCTATTGACTTTGTCGACCATGCAGTTCAAGCTGTCTCACTAAATAGCTATCCATCATCGCGACCGAAGAACCTTCATCTAGGAGTACATAAGTTTCAATACCAGAATTTGGTCCATAAAGAACCACTAGGAGCACTCTGAACAACAAATCACTTTTTTCACTAGCACTGGAAACACAACTAAGCACTGGCTCGACTGTTGAACCTTTTTCAGTAGGGGACACATTTTCAGGTCTTTGACTTGGTACACTAGGTTTAGTTTCATGCAAAAATTTATTGTGATTTCTTTGGCACTTTTCCATGGGACACTGCTTACGTCGACGACAATCTTTACTTGAATGGCAACCACTGAGACACGAAAAACACAACTTCAATCTCTTCGCTTCACTCCATCTATTACGCACACTATATTCTAAAAATTTCTTACAATCAAATATTTTATGTGGGCCAACACAATAAAAACATTTTAACTGCCGCTCTGGGCCATCAGAAGCATATAAACCACATTCGTTTTTGATCACTGCTAGATCTACTGCCACTTGAACTACTCATTTGCACACTTCTTACCAAATTTGCAACACGCTGGAGCCAGGTACTAAAATCCAAAATTGTCGGCAACTGAGGTAAAGTTGAAGCAAACTGGGCCCAATCCAAACGTTTACTCATTGGAAGCTTCTGGACTAACTCCTCCATCAAAGTTGGATTCGACAAATGTTGCTGACCATTAGCAGATTCCAATTAATGGAATATGGCACCAATTTATCGTTCGCGTTTTTTGCTATGGGCATAAGCAACTCTGTGCGACCATATTGTAGCTTTAATTGTTCTATAACTGTTGGCACATTATTTGGGTGGATGAGTAACGACTTCACGCATTCTCTGGCTTCACCTTTCAAAGCCTTCTGCAATCTTAAACAATTTTCAAAATTAGTGTACGAATATGCGGATGTTGAATGTTCAAAGGCAGACAAAAACATTGGCCAGTACTCGGGAGTACCATAAAATTCGGGCAGATCATAAATTTTGCGTTGTTCTGGCATGGGCACTGTAGCAGGGGAAACAAAAAGAGGCTGAGATGTCATCAACTGGTCTGACTGACTACCATAGGAATATGGCGTTGGATTCCGGCGATCAATCATGTCTTCAGGGCCACTGCTAATATTTTGGATGACTGGCGCATTTTGTCCAATAACACTCGGCATGTTTAAATTTTGATTTGCTCTTAAAGCACGTTGAGCGTTTGCCAACTGGGCTTGCAGGATATCAATCTGTCGTTGCAGGTTCTCATGATCGGATGTAGCTTGTGGTGGCTGGGTTCTCACATTAGGACGGGGCACTAATGGCGATAGACTTAAGGGCTCTTCAATTGATGAACTAAAAATGTTATGCGTTGATACGGCAGGTGTCGGTTCTCTAGGGGTACTTATGGAGGCACTAGTTGCTGTTGTTGTTGTTCCGGGGGCAACAGAACTGACATTTTGTACCGACGGCATTGGAGAAACATTTGCTAAACTATCTGTTCCGGCAGGCGTGGAATTTTTCTGGCTGGCGACTTTTGCATTATGAATCTCAAATGATTTCAAAGGGCACACAAAATCACAAATATTATTCAATTTGTTCCGGCAGCTTGAAACCACAAATCGAATAAAGGCTTATCTTTGTTCAGGCACCTTGGAACACATTCGCTCAAGATTTCAAATAAATTTCGTTGTTCCGGCAGACATGGAACACAACCGCACTACAGAATGCGAAATAAAATTTCGTTGTTCCGGCAGGCATGGAACACAACCGCACCAAAGAATGCAAAATAAAATTTGTCGCTGGCTGCGACCTGAGCCTTTATGTTGAGGACAGCGAGTTTAACAAGTCCAAAATAAATGAACCACAAATTTAAAATTAATGATGCATATATTTGAGCAACCGTTTATTTCTATTAAAAAATAAAACAAGTAGGAAAGTATAGTCGGGCATGGCTGACCATATAATATATTTATTGATAAAAAACAAATTTTCTAAATGACGCTTTATATAGGAGTATAGGTCAAACATGGCCCGATCCTCATTAAATTTGGGAAAAGTATATATTTTTAAATAATAGTTAGTTATGTTGAGTTTCATTGCGATACAAATGGTTACAAATCAATTTTAGACGTTTAAGACATTTTTTGAAGGGGGGTTTGTATGGGGGCTAGGGTCAAATAAGGGCCGATCATTACGAAAATCTGCAATGTCATTTATATTTATATAAAACTTATTTGTGCCAATTTTTTGCCAATTTTTGGCATAAAAAGCCCAAATCGGGAGGTACGGTTGTATGGGGGCTAGGTAAAATATTGGACCGATTTCAACTATTTTCAATAGGCTTCGTCCTTGTGCCAAAAAACATGCTTGCTCCAAATTTCATCAAATTATCTTCAAAATTGTGGCCTGTACCTTGCGCACAAGGTTTGCATGGACTGCCAGCCAGCCAGCCGGACATGTCTTAATCGACTCAAAAAGTGATTCTGAGTCGATCAGTATACTTTAAGGTGGGTGTAGGACCAATATTTTTGTGTGTTACAAATATCAGCACAAACGTATAATACCCTACCCACTATAGTGGTGTTTTTAATTATTACAAAACGTAACTTATAAATAAATTAAGCGACTTACCGCAGTCTTTATCCCCAACAAACTAAACTTTATAATTAGAGACATTAGTTATTGAGTCCACAATTTCTTTTTGTTTATGTACTTTTACAAAAGTTTATTTCCAAATAAATAAACTGAACGAAACTACTGCAGTAGAATATAGGGACAAAGAATGCGTTTAGTTCGTAAACAAATAAGTACAAAAAGGAATACAAAATAATAAAAAAAAATCCTAACGGACAAATGAACTAAACAACAACAATGATCATACAATCGGTAAATAAGACAATTTAAGTAAACATTAAGGCAGCTCACAAACAATAAATATAAATAAAACAAGTTAGAGTGCTATATTCGGCTGAGCCGAATCTTAAATACCCTCCACCAGCTACTTTTATATAATACTTTTTTAATTGATCAAATATTTGTAGAAATAAGTTTTCTCATGTATTAAATAGAAAACCCCAAGATTTAAACAGCTTAAATCTGTTACAATTCCAAAATTTATTGAACATTACATTTTTATAGCGCCCTAAAATATGCTTTAACGATATTTAATAATGTGCATGTATGCATGTGTGTGAAAGATTTAAGCATATATAATTTTGTTCTACACAAATTGATAATGCAACTAGTTAAATACGGTTAAAGTGCTTTTAGGGGCAGGACCTAGTATGGGAGATATGACCACTTATGGACCGATCGTAAAAAATTCTTTAAGCTAAATTTATGTACATAAAAGCTATATTTCAGTCAAATTTTGTATCTATATCGTAACATAGTAATAAGTAATGTGTGTTCAAGTGATTTTCTGAAGGGAACCTTGCATAGGACCAACCGCACCCATGTTATAGGCCGATCGTGAAAAAATCTTGAAATATAATTTTTGTATACCAAACTAATATTTGTGCCAAATTTTGTATCAATAGCTTTATTTGGTAATGAGTAATGGGCGTTTAAGAGATTTTCGTAAAAGAACCTTGTATGGTAGCTATGACCAATTATGTATATAAAGACAAAATATCAAAATTCTGTATCTATATCATTATTTAGTAATGAATATTGTGCATTTAAGTGATTTTCTGGAGGGGACCTAGTATGAGAGCTATGACCAAATATGGACCGATCGTAAATCAATTTTATAGTGTAATTTATGTATATAAGAGCAATCATATTTTGCATAAGAGATATCAATATTTTGTAATGAGTTATGTGCGTTTAAGTGATTTTCGGGAGCGGACCTTGTATGGGAGCTATGACCAATTACGGTCTGATCGGAAAAAATTTCATAGTAATATTTCTGTATATGTGAGCAATACTTGTACCAAATTTTATATGGATATCTTAATTTAGTAATGAGTTATGTGCGTTTAAGTGATTTTCGGGAGGGGACCTTGTATGGGAGCTATGTCCAATTATGGACCGATCGGAAAAAAAATTTCACAGTAATATTTCTGTGCATATGATACAATACCTGTGACAAATTTTATGTGTATATGTTAATTTAGTAATGAGTTATGAACTTATGTTTTCTCCTCTCAACTGGATTATCAACATCGGATGCAACGGTGCTGAAGCAAGGTCGTGGCAACATATTCCTTGCATCTATTTACCTGCCTTTCGATTCTCCGACACTACCACCAACGTCGGATCTGATGAAACTGGTTGAAGAGGCACAAAGAAAAAATAAGAAAATTGTAATAGGTTGTGATGCCAACTCGCACCATGTAGCTTGGGGTAGTACAAACACCAATCGCAGGGGACAAGCCCTCATGGATTTCCTTAATACTAAAGACTTGATAACATTGAACTTAGGTAATAAAGCTACCTTCGTCAATAGAATCAGAGAAGAAGTATTAGATATAACTATATGTTCAGAAGAGCTTATAAACGAAATTCAGGATTGGAGAGTTTCGGACGAGCACTCCTTTTCTAAACATCGGTACATAATATTCAAAATACTAAGGCTACCACCAAAGCCGATAAAGTTTCGGAATAAGTCTAAAACTAATTGGACAATGTTCGGGATCTTACTAAAGAACCGTTTAGGTCAGGACACTTTTCAATGTCGAAATAAAGAGGATATAGATGCCAAAGTGGAAACGTTCACAAGTGCCCTGGTTGAATCGTTCGAGGACAGCTGCCCTCTGCGAGAGCGGAGATCTGCCCAGGAACAACCCTGGGTAACTGGGGAGATCCGGAACCTTGGGAAGACTCTTCGCAAACTATTTAACCGGGCACGGCGTAAAAAGACCGCAGTATACTGGGATGAGTATCGTAATAAACTTGGTGAATATATGAAAATCATTCGAAAAGCCAAACGAGACTCCTGGAAACTTTTCTGTGAACAGGTAGATAGCGTAAATGACGTATCGAAGATAAAAAAATTCCTATCCAAAACTCATGTCCAACCGGAATCTATGATCGATGACACGGGCAGGAGGCTTGAGGATATGGAGGAGACAATGAAACTCCTAATGGATTCTCATTTCCCACCCGGTATATCGAATAACATAGATGAACCGATATTGGAGGAAGGGGAGGGTAACACGGAAATAGTTATTACAACTGACATGGTTAAAGGGGCAATCAAGAGCTTTGCTCCCTATAAAGCTGCAGGGCCGGATGGAATTTTCCCAGCACTTTTGCAGATGGAGGCGGGACTGGTTTCCGTACATCTATCACAGATATTCACTGCATGCTTAAAAATGGCAGGATGCAAGGGTAATATTTATACCCAAACCAGGGAAACCTAGCTATGCGACACCTAAGTCCTATCGACCGATAAGTCTTACGTCCTTCCTACTTAAAACCTTGGATCGGATAGTCGATAGCATGGTTAAAAGCAGCATACCATACAAAGACCTTAAATATAAGCAGCATGCTTATGTAAAGGGACGATCGATGGAAACCGCTTTAAATGAAGTTGTCCACTACATAGGTGAATCTTTCGATAGCAAACTGTATACACTGGCGGTATGCATTGCGGTATCGAAGGCGCTTTCAATAACGTGCACACTGATACCCTTATCCAATCCCTAGACCAGTTTTATGTTGACCGGGTGCTCCGTAACTCTATCAACTACATGCTAAGGAACAGATGGATAAGCTGCGAGATGTACGATATAACTATCAGGAAAAAGGTATTTCGCGGTATACCACAGGGTGGCATTTTGTCACCTTTACTCTGGGTTACCACGATTAATAGCCTCCTAAGGACCCTAACCGAGAAAGGACTTAGACCTGTCTGCTATGCAGACGATGTCGTAATACTTTTAAAGGGAAAGGATCCAAATTACTTGTGTAGAAGAGCTGAGGAGGCTCTGAATACGGCCTTGAGCTGGGCTCAACCGAGAGGCCTCAATGTTAACCCGGCGAAGACGGAAATATGTCTTTTCACAAGAAAGACAAAAATTTCTACGTATACTGAACCTTGCTTCCTGGGCAAGAAGATACCGGTGACAGACAAAGTTAAGTACTTAGGTGTAATACTTGACCAGAAATTAAAATGGAGACACCACATAGAGGATAGGATCAACAAGGCACATCGGTGCTGGGCGATATGTAGGAGAACCATAGGCATGAAATGGGGTCTTAGTCCTACTATGACAAATTGGCTTTATAAAAGTGTAATTAGACCAATTCTAGCTTATGCTTCAATAATCTGGTGGACTGCTTTGGACAAAAAGTGTAATATCAAACTACTACAGGGAGTTCAGCGTACATGCTGCTTGGGTATAAGTGGTGCCATGTGTACTACTTCAACCAAGGCTCTGGAAACGTTGCTAGATATTCCACCCATTGAAACATATATAAGATATGAGGCGGCGCTTACAGCCGAACGGCTCTTTACTTTAGGCGAACTGGCCAAAAACGGTTATAGGACACGTCATCAATGTATACTGGACACATTGGAAGGTTATACACATTCATCGGACGTGCCAGATCGCATACCAGACACTGAATTTATCGGAAACTTTGAAACGCTAATCCCAGATAGAATATCTTGGTCAAGCGGAACATTAGAGCAAATACCAGTAGGAATCCGTTGCTAAACGGATGGCTCTAAATTAGGGGACAAAGTGGGCCTGGTATTCTATATTGAAGACCCAGAAACAGAAATATACCACCGTTTACCTACTCATAACACAAGCTTCCAGGCAGAAGTACGAGCTATAACGGAATGTGTAAATTGGATTAGAATAAATATGGCGCCCACAGGGCTTAATATATTTACCGACAGCCAGAAGGCAATTTGTGCGATATCAGGTGATAGAGTTAAATCTAAGACCGTATTGGATTGTAAGAAAGCTTTAACTGAATACTCTCCCAGAGGTAAGGTTCACATCATATGGGTACCAGGCCACTCGGGAGTAGTCGGCAACGAAAGGGCGAATGTAATCGCTTTAAAGGGAAGGGAGCTCGATGTAGTTAACTGACAAACGCAAAACTATTCGACGCAACAAAAGCTGAATTAAAAATATGGATGAGAGAATCCCATAAGGCCTCTTGGAATAATGAAACGGTGGGTAGAACCACAAAGATTCTATGGGGTGACCCTGATGAGAGCAAGACGAGAAATCTTCTCAAAATGAGCAAGTCTGAGGTTAGTGTGATGGTACGTATTCTGAGTGGACAAACAAGATTACGAGCACATCTATACAAAATTGGACGTGCCGATTCAGACGAATGTAGAGCATGTGGAGAGGACAGTGAAAGTCTGGAGCACTTTCTTTGCCATTGTCAGGCATTCGTCGAAGTTAGATCCAAGTATCTTGGAAGTGATGTTATTCCGGAAATATCATTCTTAACCAACACCGATTGGAAGATTCTTAGGAATTTCGTCCAGGAAACTGAGTTTCTGAACATGGAAAAATAATACATTCAGTGAACATTTTTTTATTTTTTTGAATTGGAGCGCACAACAGGCCCGATAGTGGCCTAGGTGTATTTCTTCGGATTTGATGTAGTATACATCCTCCTATCAACCTAATCTAACCTAAACCTAACCTTAAGTGATTTTCGGGAAGGGACCGACCATTCACAGTAATATTTCTCTATGTGAGAGCAATACTTGTACCAAACTTTATATGGATATCTTAATTTAGTAATGAGTTGTGCGCCTTTAAGTGATTTTCGGGAAGGGTCCTTGTATGGGAGCTATGACAGTTTTCGAGAAAATTACATCAGTATGTATAAAAAATTATTATGTTTTTCGGAGTTGTTTTAAATTTTGATTCACAACTTTTCCCTATGTGAACGGGTTTTGCTCATTTTCAATACCAAACTGTACCGGATAATAATGAATATTTCTGCTGAATTTCGTTAATTTCCATTGCTTCGTTTTAACGTGAGCGTGTTTTATATAGACAGACAGACGGACGGACATAGCTAAATCGACCTCAGAATTTTATAAGGACCCAGAATATAACTTTGTTGGGTCTCAGATGAATTTTTCTTGGTGTAACACACAGAATGTCAAACTTATATATACCCACTATCACCACTGATGGTGGTGGAGGGTATAAAAAACAATAATCGCTTACTACAAACGCTTATCATTTTTGAATAAAATATTTAGTTTTTATTACAGATTTCAAAACATTTGACTTCATAAAGTATTCAAATAATATTTTAATGAATTTACCATGAGATTTTTAATTTTTCTTTTCGCAATATTTTCATAATTTTAAAGAAATTTGAACACATTTAATTTTCGTCAATTCTAACATTTTCTTTCAGGATTAAATGAAATAATTAAATGAAATAATTGTGAACTGTACTTAAAATTGCTTTAAATCATTTCAATATAATATTTTTAATATCTCTGTAATATTTGTAATATTTACAACGAATATTGGAAATTAATCTAACTTAGGTCACAGAATATGTACACCGTACACCAATTTTTGTATGTATGTATGTATTGTATGTAGTTATGTATGTATGAATGTTATGTATGTATGTCTGTATGTATTGTATGTATGTATGTATGTATGTATGTATGTATGTATGTATGTATGTATGTATGTATTGTATGTATGTATGTATGTATGTATGTATGTATGTATGTATGTATGTATGTATGTATGGTATGTATGTATGGATGTATGTATGTATAGTATGTATGATGTATGTATGTATGTCTTGTAATGTATGTATGTATTGATGTAGTATGTAATGTATGTATGTATGTATGTATGTCTGTATGTATGTATGTATGTATGTATGTATGTATGTATGTATGTATGTATGTAGGTATGTATGTATGTAGTATGTATGTATGTATGTATGTATGTATGTATGTATGTATTGTATGTATGTATGTATGTATGTATGTATGTATGTATGTATGTATGTATGTATGTATGTAGTATGTATGTATGTATGTATGTATGTATGTATGTATGTATGTATGTATGTATGTATGTATGTATGTATGTATGTATGTATGTATGTATGTATGTATGTATGTATGTATGTATGTATGTATGTATGTATGTATGTATGTATGTATGTATGTATGTATTGTATGTATGTATGTATGTATGTATGTATGTATGTATGTATGTATGTATGTATGTATGTATGTATGTATGTATGTATGTATGTATGTATGTATGTATGTATGTATGTATGTATGTATGTATGTATGTATGTATGTATGTATGTATGTATGTAGTATGTATGTATGTATGTATGTATGTATGTATGTATGTATGTATGTATGTATGTATGTATGTATGTATGTATGTATGTATGTATGTATGTATTATGTATGTATGTATGTATGTATGTATGTATGTATGTATGTATGTATGTATGTATGTATGTATGTATGTATGTATGTATGTATGTATGTATGTATGTATGTATGTATGTATGTATGTATGTATGCTTGCGTGATCGACTCGGTTTACAACCGGTTTCGAATACTTTTATTTGCTTTGTATTCAAAGATTACTTAAATTAAATTTTGAAGGAAATAATATTACATCTAGGTTAGGTTTGGTTGATAGGAGGATGTATACTACATCAAATCCGAAGAAATACACCTAGGCCGCTATCGGGCCTGTTGTGCGCTCCAAGTCATGAAAAAAAATAAAATTTTCACTGAATGTATTATTTTTCAATGTTCAGAAACTCAGTTTCCTTAAAGTAATTCCTAAGAATTTTCCAATCAGTGTTAGTTAGGAATGCTATTTCCGGAATAACATAACTTCCAAGACACTTGGATCTAAAATTTGTGGTTCTACCCACCGTTTCATTATTCCAAGAGGCCTTATGGGATTCTCTCAACCATATTTTTAATTCAGCTTTTGTTGCGTCGAATGGTTTTGCGTTTGTCAGGTTAACTACATCGAGCTCCCTTCCTGGCCTGGTACCCATATGATGTAAACCTTACCTCTGGGAGAGTATTCAGTTAAAGCTTTCTTACAATCCAATACGGTCTTAGATTTAATACTATCACCTGATATCGCCCTAATTGCCTTCTGGCTGTCGGTAAATATATTAAGACCTGTGGGCGCCATATTTATTCTAATCCAATTTACACATTCCGTTATTGCTCGTACTTCTGCCTGGAAGCTTGTGTTATGATTAGGTAAACGGTGGTATATTTCTGTTTCTGGGTCTTCAATATAGAACCCCAGGCCCACTTTGTCCCCTAAGTTAGAGCCATCCGTGTAGTAACGGATTCCTACTGGTATTTGCTCTAATGTTCCGCTTGACTAAGACATTGTATCTGGGATTAACGTTTCAAAGTTTCCGACATATTCTGTGTCTGGTATGCGATCAGGCACGTCCGATGAATGTGTATAACCTTCCAATGTGTCCAGTATACATTGATGACGTGTCCTATAACCGTTTTTGGCCAGTTCGCCTAAAGTAAAGAGCCGTTCGGCTGTAAGCGCCGCCTCATATCTTATATATGTTGCAATGGGTGGAATATCTAGCAACGTTTCGAGAGCCTTGGTTGAAGAAGTACACATGGCACCACTTATACCCAAGCAGCATGTACGCTAAACTCCCTGTAGTAGTTTGATATTACACTTTTTGTCCAAAGCAGTCCACCAGATTATTGAAGCATAAGCTAGAATTGAGGGCCTCTCGGTTGAGCCCAGCTCAAGGCCGTATTCAGAGCCTCCTCAGCTCTTCTACACAAGTAATTTGGATCCTTTCCCTTTAAAAGTATTACGACATCGTCTGCATAGCAGACAGGTCTAAGTCCTTTCTCGGTTAGGGTCCTTAGGAGGCTATTAATCGTGGTAACCCAGAGTAAAGGTGACAAAATGCCACCCTGTGGTATACCGCGAAATACCTTTTTCCTGATAGTTATATCGTACATCTCGCAGCTTATCCATCTGTTCCTTAGCATGTAGTTGATAGAGTTACGGAGCACCCGGTCAACATAAAACTGGTCTAGGGATTGGATAAGGGTATCAGTGTGCACGTTATTGAAAGCGCCTTCGATACCGCAATGCATACCGCCAGTGTATACAGTTTGCTATCGAAAGATTCACCTATGTAGTGGACAACTTCGTTTAAAGCGGTTTCCACCGATCGTCCCTTTACATAAGCATGCTGCTTATATTTAAGGTCTTTGTATGGTATGCTGCTTTTAACCATGCTATCGACTATCCGTTCCAAGGTTTTAAGTAGGAAGGACGTAAGACTTATCGGTCGATAGGACTTAGGTGTCGCATAGCTAGGTTTCCCTGGTTTGGGTATAAATATTACCCTTGCATTCTGCCATTTAACTAGGGTATATGCCAATTTTAAGCATGCAGTGAATATCTGTGACAGATGTACGGGAACCAGTCCCGCCTCCATCTGCAAAAGTGCCGAGAAAATTCCATCCGGCCCTGCAGCTTTATAGGGAGCAACGCTCTTGATGGCCCTTTTAATAACTATTATGTGTTACCTTCCCCTTCCTCCAATATCGGTTCATCCATGTTATTCGATATACCGGGTGGGAAATGATACATCTAAATTTTAAAAATATTGGAGTCCTGGAACTAGAGTATATTTTTCTAATGCATCCTTGGTTAAACTTTTTTGATTTTCCCGTTTAATTAAAAAATTTAGTTTGTGAAATTTATTGGATAAAATTGTATCAATCTTAAGATTATATTCCAATTACAATTATTAATTTGTGGCTAAAATATTATGGAAGTGTTTTAATGCCTATGGAAATTGTCTAAACAGGGATTTTAGAATAAGCTAGGATTACATAGTTCCTTATGTTTAACAGAAGTGTTCTACTTTTTTCAATTTTTTTTACATTAAAGAAATATTGTAAATTTGACGACTAGATATACACAGAAAAAGGTTTCAGCATAAATATTATGAACTGCTTCCATTGACTAAAGTTAATAATATTTAAGAATAAGTTCCTAAATTGTATGAATTTTTTTCATTTTTATATTTTTAAATATAATCTAGAAGCTTTGACATAAAATATTAAATTTTTTTTTATATTGTTCTTTTTGTTAAAAAATGTTCTTCTTTGGAAAATTCTATCTAATCTATCCCCCTAAGCATGCGCTTGCATACGATGTCTTCTTCCTTCTAAAATTTTGTATTATAACTTAAAAACACCAAAATGTCTACTACTTTACAGCAAATAATGTGCGTAAATAATTTTAATGCGAAACATATTTGGTTATGTCATATTTATATATAAATTGATTATGTCTTATAAATTTAAATTTTTTCATTTACAAAATTATAAAACTCGCGATTAATTCGTTTTGACTCGAATCGCGAGCGAGTTAAAAAATTAAAAATGTATTCGCGTGAAAATGAATTATTTAAATCGCTCGAATTAAACTCGCTCGCTATCTGTACCCTGGCTAAACGTCAAATTGTTATCATGATAAAAAAATTAGCAGGTACAGACAGCATTTATTAGCGTTATAACGCCGTTATGACAGTGTTGTCTAAATAATAAACGCCTTGAAAATAAACGTAATTTTATTCTAAAATTTGTTTAGAATTTTGTTTTTGTGCAATTTAAATTGATTTTTAACATAAGTTTTAGTGAAGTTAGTGTTTATTTACAAAATTTGCATTTAATTTTAATTGTTTTTATAAAATATAGCATTAGTTCAATAAAATTATCTGTAAGTTGTCGTGATAAAATCAGCATTTTGTTACCCCTATGTATTACCATAAACAAAAAAACTGACAATTTTTCTGCTGACGTTTTGTCAAGTGCCGTGATAAATATTTGTCTAATATAGACAGGGGCTAATTAATATATATAATTAATATATCTTGGTAGCAAAGTATATTAATAAAGCAGCATCACTTGAACAGCTGATTATTTTTTTTAAACTAGATAAATGCAGAAGTTGTCAAAGTTTAATTTGAAAATTATCAACATTGTTTATGTCACCATTTTTAAGTTGTGTTTTGCTATTTGAAAGTTGAAAAAGTGAATGAAAAGAGGTTTAAAAGTGTTATAAATTATATAATATATAAAATTATAACTATATCCTTAATATTTCTGCAATAGTTCTGCAACAACAACATTTTACATGTATTTTGTTTTTGCATTTGGTTTACGTAGATGTCAAAAACCATAAGTACGGTGAATTCATTTGATGAAAAATTTTTGTAAAATGTTTATATTTTATTAAAAAATAAAGATAAAGATGTTAAAATTTGTGAGGAAAATATATTCTGAATTGAATAATGTTTGTTTCAAACGAAAAATTCTATTCCGGCAGATTAATTTGCAAAATTTAAGTGAGTGCCTGAAGTTAAGTAAAACTTAATTTTTATGTGAAAAATATACATAAAAAAGTACATATTAACGAAAAAATATATATAACGAATGAATGAATATTTGTTGCGAATGGATAATTCTACTCCGGCGGAGTAATTTTCAATATTTGGCCATAATGTAGCAGACGACGGCCGGGTAAATACCTCATATGGGTTTTGTTATATAAAGCGTTCCGGAACAGACTTTTGTTAGTTAATCACTTTATCAACATTGTGTATATATGAAACAATATTGTTTAATTTGTTAACATTTAATAGATTTTAAAATTAAGCCATATGTAAAAGTAAGCTGCCGATGTTCGGCTAAATTCTTCATATGTGTTTCTTTATATAAAATGTTCCGGAAGAGATTTTTTTTAGTTAATCACGTTATCTACCCAATGTTAATATAAAATATATAACAATATTGTTTAATAGAAAAAATATTTTTCCTAAATAACATATTTGTATATATACCAATTATGCCATTATTTAAATAAAATGATATTTGTTTACGAGATGCTTGATATTTTTAGATTTTTTACATAAATAATTCAAAATATTAACAAAGTTTTTCTCCGTTTAACGGAAATGTTTATATATAAAAATGTAAACAATAACAAACTTTGACAGCTACGTAAACCAGGCGAATCGAGGCGAATTCATATAAGGTGGTGTTATTCAATCAGCTGATAATTTTTTTCTTAATTTGCCTGGTTTATAAGGCGAATAGACTATAAGGTGAAGTCATTTCATTTTGCGGCGAATTCATGAAATTTTTTATATATGTAGTTTGATAGCGTCGGATTTGAGAGAGAATTTTTTTTTATATTGAGTTAGACAACTTCGGGCTAAATTTCCATGGACAAAAAAACAATCAGCTGTTGAAGTGACTTCACCTTATTAGTTTCGCCATGCTGGTTTACGTAGATGTCAAAGTTTGTTATTGTTTACATTTTTATATTTAAAAATGTCCGTTAAACGGAGAAAAACTTCGTTAATATTTTGAATTATTTATGTCAAAAATTTGAAAATACCAAGCATCTCGTAAACAAATATCATTTTATTTAAATAATGGCATAATTGGTATGTATACAAATATGTTATTTAAGAAAAATATTTTTTTCTATTAAATGTTAACATATTAAAAATATTGTTTTATATTTTATATTAAAATTGTGTAGATAACGTGATTAACTAAAAAAATCTCTTCCGGAACACTTAATATTAAGAAACGCATATGACGTATTTACCCGGCTGGCGGCAGCTGACTTCTACGTTATGGCTTAATTTTGAAATCTATTAAATGTTAACAAATTAAACAATATTGTTTTATATATACACTATGTAGATAAAGAGATTAACTAAAAAAAGTCTGTTCCGGAACGCTTTATATAACAAAACCCATATAAAATATTTACCCGTCCGGCGGCTGCTACATTATGGCCAAATATTGAAAATTACTCCGCTGGAGTAGAATTATCCATTCGAAACAAATATTCATTCATTCGTAATATAATATTTTCATGAATATGTACTTTTTTATGTTTATTTTTCACAAAAAATTAAGTTTTACTTAACTTCAGGCACTCACTTAAATTTTGCAAATTAATCTGCCGGAATAGAATTTTTCGTTTGAAACAAACATTATTCAATTCAGAATATATTTTCCTCACAAATTTTAACATCTTTATCTCTATTTTTTAATAAAATATAAACATTTTACAAAAATTTTTCATCAAATGAATTCGCCCGTACTTATGGTTTTTGACATCTACGTAAACCAAATGGAAAAACAAAATACATGTAAAATGTTGTTGTTGCAGAACTGCCACCACCAAAGTAAATTAATAAAGTAGCATCACTTGAACATCTGACTATTTTTTTTAAACTAGATAAATGAAACAAATTGTCAAAGTTTGTTTTGAAAATTGTTAACATTGTTTACGTCGCCATTTTTAAATTGTGTTTTGCTATTTGTTAAAATTTGTGAAAAGTTGAAAAAGTGAATTAAAAGTGGTTTTAGAGTAGTTTAAAAGTGTAATAAATTGTATAATATATAATAATATAATTAAATCGTTAATATCTTTAGCTTAAAAGTAATATTTTTTATTTATGTTTTGTTCACATTGTTTTTCAAGGAAATTTTATTTTGACACAATCTTAAATTTTCCAAAAACAAAATACATGTGGTTGTTGTAGATGTTGTTGTACAAAGTATATTAATAAAGTAGCGACATCTCTTGCTGTACAACAACATCTACAACAACCACATGTATTTTGTTTTTGGAATAATTTAAGATTGTGTCAAAATAAAATTTCCTTGAACAACAATGTGAACAAAACATAAATAAAAAATATTACTTTTAAGTTAAAAATATTAACGATTTAATTATATTATTATATATTATACAATTTATTACACTTTTTAAACTACTTTAAAACCACTTTTAATTCACTTTTTCAACTTTTCACAAATTTTAACAAATAACAAACACAATTTTAAAAATGGCGACGTAAACAATGTTAACAATTTTCAAACAAACTTTGACAATTTGCTTCATTTATCTAGTTTAAAAAAAATAGTCAGCTGTTTAAGTGATGCTACTTTATTTATTACTTTGGCTACTTTATTAATATACTTTGGCCACCACCTTATCTGAATTCGCCATGCAGGCGAATTAAGAAAAAAATTATCAGCTGATTGAATAACACCACCTTATCTGAATTCGCCTTGTTTTGGTAGTTTTTTGACAAAAACTTGGCAGCAATATAATTTATTCAGTGGCAACGCTGCTCTTAGCTGTCAGGCCAAAGTCTGCTCAATACTTTTACCACAAAGTATACTTTTACTTCACAAAACAGCGGAAGAAGTAGAGTTTGTTGTTCATTGGAAAAATTATTTAATTTAATTAGCTTTATTGAATGAATTCGAATAGAAAAGTGTATATTAATTATTGTTTAGTGGAAGTTTTAGTTTTTACTACGTGAAATAGGTTAACCTCCAGTTAAGTCTAAAATTTGTGCATAGTCATGTTTGAAGATGCCGACAATATTGCTGACATATTTCGTGGTAATTTACCATATTATATGCTTTTGGCCTTGCCAATATTGATAATATGCTCCTCGAATCCTGTGCTAGCATCTAGTGAATTCTCTGTCCAGCGTATGTCCCAATACGATGTCAATGGTGTTTATTTTGGTAAGTAAAAGAAATGCCACAAGTCTCACATAATTTGCCGGCGAAAAAAATTGAGCCGCATGACCACTATTACAATATCTAGTTCACGCGCCATGTGTACATACATTCATATGTACATATGTACAGTGTCTCTCATAAGTATTCGAATTTAATGTATTATGAAGACAGACATTATTTTATAGTAGATTTTGTGGAAAAAATAAGTAAAGATAGTTTAAATTTTATATCATATTTAAAAAAATGTAAAAAAAAAAATAATTTACTTAAACTAATTTAGCTTTTTTTTTTTAAGTGTTAAAAATAGCTTCACAAAAGTATTCGAATTTTTTTGTATACATCATATTTAGATTAGCATTATGAAGTAAAATAAATGATTAAAATGTAATTAATATTTTGTATAGTAGCCTTTGTTTTTTAAAAACAACGTCCAATCGACGTGGAACCGTTTCTACCAATTTATGGAATAGTTCTGGCGTTATTATGTCCCATTCTTTATGCAAAGCAACCGTATAGTGGTTTTGGAGGATAATGAGTGATTTAAAAGTTGTTGTAAATATAACCACAAATTTTCAATGGAGTTTAAGTCCAGACATTAACTCCATTGTAAATTTGGTGAAGGAAGATACTTATTGTTGTAAATAATTAAAATATTCACGTACCAGGTCGTGTATTTTGGAACGTTTTTCTGTTGAAAAATAAATTGAATGTGTTGTAGTCCCATTTTGGTGGTACTAGCATGCAAATTCTGCTCTAAAATTGACAAGTGGAGCAGAATTTGCATGCTAGTACCACCAAAATGGGGCTACAACACATTCAATTTATTTTTCAACAGAAAAACGTTCCAAAATACACGACCTGGTACGTGAAAATTTTAACCATTTACAACAATAAGTATCTTTCTTCTCCAAATTTACAATGGAGTTAATGTCTGGACTTAAACTCCATTGAAAATTTGTGGTTATAATCTATAATTACAATAATAAATTTTAGCAGTCCAACACCGTGGACGGACACAGAAACCCAAAATATGACAGAGCAACTTGGGTCCTTTACAGTTGGTTTTATGTTAGATAATTCCAAGGCTTTCGCCATATCATTTGACGACTATCTGAGCCAAAAATATTATATTTGTTCTCATCGTCGAAGATAACCTCCTTCCATAGTCCAATATTCTTACTTGTGAGTCTATTTGCGGAGTCAAGACACTTAACATCGATTAACTTCGATATGAGCGCTTTCCACCTTGGTACTTGACCATGCAAATTATTGCTCCCTAGTAGTTTGTGCACAATTTCGACAATTAATTTTTTAATTTGAATTGATCAACTCTTTTTCTTTGAACATTTTTAAGCGCTTACACAGGAAGGATTTACAACATAATTATGCAATTTTGCAAAAAATATAATGTTAAATATTCCATATAACCACTACCTGCATAATGGGTTAATTATTAATTGGGCAATAAAACAGGTGTTCAAGGATTCTAAAAAAGTTCCTAGAAAAAATTCGAATATTTTTGAGCAGTACCTGAAAATACCCTTTTTGGGGGTTTTCCATTTTCTTGGAAACCATTAATGAGTATTTATTACTTTTTAATAATAAAATTTCATTAAAAAATTGTAAATACACAGTAATTCATAAAAAATAATAAATTGGAATATTTATGT